>NC_060893.1:24107600-24140100 GCF_014805685.1 Silurus meridionalis | reverse complement strand
CATAAAATCTTCACTCTGCCATTTCCTGCTCCTGCAAACCAGTGCACTAAAAACGGGAAATCTAACAACCTTCTAGATATCTGGATGATCTGAGGGTTCCCCTGAAACATAGAACACTAAAACATCAAGTCTTTGCTTCTGGTGCCTACACTGATAACTGATGCTTTACATTATATGGCCAAAGGTTAGTGCTCAACATAATGCCCCTTGCTGTAGTCTTCTTTATTCAAGGTATCAACAAACAGGATAGGTCTGGTGGATCATAATGGATCAAAAGTTATCTTGGATATCTTGGCATTAGACCATTCAGTGCTTTCCTACCATATTTGGTTCCTCCTCACACTGTTACCAAAACAGTCTTTGGATACTGTAGAATGAAAATGTTTATTTGATTGAACTAGGAGACCCAAACCATGAAAATTCCCCTGAAGCCAGCTCCATGAAGATCTCCTTAACATGAGTTAGAGGTGGGTGGAAGATCTCCTGCTATAGAGCTCCAAACCTATTGGGATGAATGTGAACACTGGCTGCACCTCAGGCCTCCTCACCTTCTCACCCTTGTGGATGAAGGAATCTCCACTAAATCTAGTGAATCTTTTCCCCAGAAGAGTAGAGTTTATTATAACAGCAAATAGAGAGTAGAAGAAGCACATAACATTAGAAGAAAACGATCCAAATGAGAAACAGAATGAAATACAGCACCAGGAGTTAACTCCAACAACTAAACGAACACACACACACACACACTCAGGAACATGAGCTGCAGCCAGAATTAATCTGTGGGACTGTTTAACAAATCGATGGTCCTTGCTTATTTTAGCCCCTCCCACATTTCCTAGTTTACCAGTAAACCTCTTTGATAAATACCATCAAATCGATTTCATCAGTGCAAGTTTGTATTCAGATTAATCAGAGTGTGGTTGAGTTCCTGCATGTGAAGTATCATGACTCCGTCTTTCACGACTAGTGAGAACGTGGAGGAACAGAACCACTGTACAAAAGAAAATCATACAGAATATTATATTAGAATATTACATAAAAGAGAAGAGAGGAGACAAAAAAAAAAAGAAGAGAAGCTGTATATATAGTCAGATCACACAGAGTTGTGACAAAAACAATCTGACTGCGATTCAGCAAACCAAAGCAAACAGAAATAAACTGATTCACACAGAGAGAGAGAGAGAGAGAGAGAGAGAGAGAGAGAGAGAGAGAGAGAGAGAGAGACGTGACGTTCCTCTGCATCACAGTGGTAGTGTTTTATTAAAAGACCGAGTCGTGATGTAGAGTGTGGGACACGACTGGATGGTGGAGAAACGTATCAAGCTGCACAACACTTCACTACGATGATAAAGATAAAGACTGGAAGATTAGCAAACAAACAACGCTTAGATGTGACGTTACAGTCTCTCAGTAACATGGGTCAGAGCAGGAAATGCAGAGAGACAGACAGACAGAGGGACAAAGGGGCTTGGGCAGACAGTCAGTCAGTCAGACAGACAGTCAGATGGACAGGGGAGCTTAGACATACAGTCAGTCAGACGGAGGGACAAAAGGGCTTGGGGAGACAGTCAGTCAGTCAGACAGACAGACAGATGGACAGGGGAGCTTAGACATACAGTCAGTCAGACAGGAAAGTTTAGGCATAAAGACAGTCAGTCATCAGTATAGTGAATATTCTGTTCAGCACTGTGAAGAGAGCACACACACCTACAACGTCCAGCTGTTTTCAGCTTCTACAGAAAATAAACCCCTAATGGGATTTTGTGTGTGTGTGTGTGTGTGTGTGTGTGTGTGTGTGTGTGTGTGTGTGTGTGTGTGTGTGTGTGTGAGAACTGTTACTTATAACTCATAGCATTTTACAGCATTCCAGATGAACGAAACAGTTCCTGCTGAGAATGCAGCAGAGCGTGGAGACCCGAGTGAGGGAGAGAGAGAGAGAGAGAGAGAGAGAGAGAGAGAGAGAGAGAGAGAGAGTGAGTGTGTGTGTGAGTGGTGCAGGAACAGTAAGAGCAGCACTGCACTGGTCACTGATCACTGATCATCTCCCCATGGATGAGACAAGAGGAGATGAGACGACCACGGACACGCGACAGGAACGTCCTCACGCTAACGCTACACCAACACACCTACAGGGAATAGCATCAAAACACACCACTCTGATCTCTGTGTGTGTGTGTGTGTGTGTGTGTGTGTGTGTGTGTGTGTGTGTGTAGACAGACAGGTGAAATGTTTAGGACTGATAGACCAGTAGACAGACAGAGATCATAGATGGATGGATGAAGAAATCGAGAGACACAACAGATGAGAAGATAAAAAGGAACATAGATACAATTAGATAGACAGAAATAAAAGAGAGACAGACAAAAACATTAATAGAAGGCTGAATAAAAGAATGAGAGACAGACAGGCATGGACAAACAGAAAGAGAGAAATAGAAGGTTGAGAGACAGATTATGAGATGGACAGATAAATTAAAGACTGAATGAGAAATAAATGGATCAACAGATATACAGAAAGATTGAAGGCATTACGATAGAGAAGAGAAACAGAAAGGTAACGAGAGAGAGAGAGAGAGATAGAGACAGACAGACAGACAGACAGACAGACAGACAGACAGACAGACAGACAGACAGACAGACAGACAGACAGACAGACAGACAGATAGATAGATAGAATTGTAGAATGAAAGACAGCACAAGTGTTAGTTGTAACAGTACAGGTGAGATCAGTGTGTGTATGTGTATATATATATATATATATATATAACAGTGTGTGTGTGTGTGTGTGTGTGTGTGTGTGTGTGTGTGTGTGTTTTGACATTTTCCCATGTGAAAAGAACAAGACTCAGAGATATTTTTCCCTCCATCTCGCTGTTTCTTTTTCATTAACAGTGCCAACAGGTCGAGGGAAAAATGCGACATGACATTTATAGAGCAACTCCACTTTGTGTGTGTGTGTGTGTGTGTGTGTGTGTGTGTGTGTGTGTGTGTGTGTGTGTGTGTGTGTGTATATACTTAACAGAATACACAGTTCCCAGTAGTTTCTCATGCAGTTTCTAATCCAACGACTTTTATTTATTTAAACACCACTGAAGTGTCCAATACAGCTATAACTAGCTAACAGAATACTAATGATCAAAACTAGCTAACTAGCTAAAGTGTAAACAATCTAAAATCTGAAAACTTTCTGGACACATGGTAAGATGGAAAAATAAAAAGAACTCAAGAAAATAAATTTTTTAAATTGTTTTTAGTAAATTACTTTTTGTCTAGTAGCATTAGCAAAATGCAATAACAATGTTAGCTAGATGTTTACCCTAGACAGTTCTTTACAGTATGGAATGCTATGTTCATTTACTATCTGTTACTTAATATTATTTAACTTTGCGCTGATTTACACTGTTTAACCTCACTTTACTTTACAGTCCAGTATGTTGCTATGCGTTACTTTACAACATGTAACTTTACTAACCACGCTTGCCATTGTTACTTTTTACTTTAGTGTTATTATACATTTCCGCAATTTATAGTATGTAATGTTAATCTACATGATTATACATTATGTAACTATCACATTTACTGCACAGTATGTAATTTTACATGACACTGTGTTACAATTGTGTCACTATATTTTACAGTAAATAACTTGCATCACAGTAAATTTACATTCGGTTACTTAACATTGTTACTTGGCTATAATTTTGTGCTGAATTTTAGTACATTACTGTACAATGCTTAATGTTGTCAGTTCAATTTAAATTACTTTACACTATGTAACTTCACATTACTTTGTGTTACTTTACAGTATGTAACTAACTTTACATTACACAACAGTATGCTATTTTAATTAACATTTCTTTACAGTATATAACATTATAATAACAGGAATCTTACATTATATTACTTCACCTTTCATTGCATTACAGTGTTACTTTACATTACAAAAAGTTTTCATTGTTAATTCACATTCCATTACTTTACACTGTGTAAAATCACCTCTCATTACTATGCACTGTGTAACTTTACATTATTTTACTCTCTGTAACTTCACATTACAGGAATTCTAGGTTGTGTAACTACACATTTCATTATTTGTATCCTGTTACTTTACCCTTTGTGACTTAACACAACTTTAAACTGTTACTTCCTCTTCCATTACTGTACTTTACACTACGTAACTTTACATTACATACCTTACATTATGTTGAAATATGTAAAGTAACAATGTGAAGTCAAACACCTGCTACTTTACATTACAGTACGTAATTTTACACTGCCATAAAATAGTGATGTAAAGTAAAATACCCGTTACCTTGTTACCTATTTTACATGTATTTACAGTAATCAACGTTACTTTCCATAACTTTACATTATTTCTCTAGATTATTCAACATTATGTTGATTTACAGTGTTTTACTTTTACGTAAATAATGTACATTACTAAAGATTATACTTTATTTCCTAATCAATTTTAATATGCTTCAAATCTGATTGGATGGGCTACATTTTAACAACATTTTAACACTAAAACGGTTACTACACCTGCTACTTTACTTTGCCATGTTACATATCACCACACCAGGACTGAGAACACGGAGTCACCCAAGTACCCCAGCTTCATTTTGTCACATGTTGCCATGGTTACGGTGTTACATAGACAGGCACAGCAAGCTGTTTATAATTGAAAATAAATCAATAAATTAAAAAACGAATCTGACATTTGACGTCTTCCGTCATGCTACTAACGACGTCATTATTCCGGGTCGGTGCTCAATATTTCTTTCCTAAATAAAAATATAAAACACAAATTCTAAAGACACTGTCTCCGTCTCCACACTCTGCAGGCTGTCATTTATTAGTAGAAGATCAACTCATTAACAAGTCTAACAGGTATGGGCCAGCTGCCGATCCTCAGATCAAAGCACACACACACACACACACACACACAGACACACACACACACACACACACACACACAGAAAGGCAGAGTAGTGACCCCAGTCAAAGCACTCAGTCACCCCAGTTCTACTTAGTCTGGTTTCCAAGGCAACTTGAAAGACCAAGGTGCATGTTTGTGTGTGTGTGTGTGTGTGTGTGTGTGTGTGTGTGTGTGTGTGTGTGTGTGTGTGTGTGTGTAATTGGAGTGAGATCCCAGGCTGTACCATCTTTAATAAACAAAGACATTCGGTTTTTGATTACAATGCACATTCACAGGTACAGGAGGACTGACGTGTGTGTGTGTGTGTGTGTGTGTGTGTGTGTGTGTGTATACCTTTAGTAGTGAGTGTCCTAGAGGACAGATCCAGTGTGTTTAAACTCTCAGAGCCGATGTTCTCCAGTGTGACCATGAGCTTCTGAGTTTCTCCATTAAACAGCTGTAGAGACACGCTGCTGGACAGATCCTCAGCACCTACACGAGCAGACCTGTACACACACACACACACACACACACACACACACACACACACACACACACACACACACAAGAGTGTCAGGATTAACCTCAGATTTAAAACGTGCAAATAAAATTTAAAAGAAAAAAACTTAACAAAATATACACAGAAAAAGAGAGAGAGAGAGAGAGAGAGAGAGAGAGAGAGAGATTCCACCATCTTCACACACACCTCTGTCCTCAGACACTCTCTGATGTCTCTTTTAGTCAGGCGTGAGGAGTTAATAAAGAATTAATGATATTAATATTATTCTAATCTAATATTAATATTTAGATTAAACAGGTCTTTGAAATGACTTTGTATTGAGTGACGGACGTCAGGCCCCGCCCCCAACATCGCCACGGCCAACCAGAACACAGGATGCCTGCGTTAAGGAGAACGTGCAGAAGCTCAAAGTCAGATGAGACAAGAACAAGGTGAGACAGGAGTAGAAGAGCTGAGACAAGAACCAGGTGAGACAGGAGGAGAGGAGCTGAGACAAAAACCAGGTAAGACAGGAGTAGAGGAGCTGAGACAAGAACAAGGTGAGACAGGAGTAGAGTAGCTGAGACAGGAGTAGAGGAGCTGAGACAAGAACAAGGTGAGACAGGAGTAGAGTAGTTGAGAGAAGAACCAGGTGAGACAGGGGTAGAGGAGCTGAGACAAGAGTAGAGGAGCTGAGACAAGAACAAGGTGAGACAGGAGTAGAGAAGCTGAGACAAGAACAAGGTGAGACAGGAGTAGGAGCTGAGACAAGAACAAGGTGAGACAGGAGTAGAGAAGCTGAGACAAGAACAAGGTGAGACAGGAGTAGAGAAGCTGAGACAAGAACAAGGTGAGACAGGAGTAGAGCTGAGACAAGAACCAGGTGAGACAGGAGTAGAGGAGCTGAGACAAAAACCAGGTGAGACAGGAGTAGAGGAGCTGAGACAAGAACAAGGTGAGACAGGAGTAGAGTAGCTGAGACAGGAGTAGAGGAGCTGAGACAAGAACAAGGTGAGACAGGAGTAGAGTAGTTGAGAGAAGAACCAGGTGAGACAGGGGTAGAGGAGCTGAGACAAGAGTAGAGGAGCTGAGACAAGAACAAGGTGAGACAGGAGTAGAGAAGCTGAGACAAGAACAAGGTGAGACAGGAGTAGAGGAGCTGAGACAAGAACAAGGTGAGACAGGAGTAGAGAAGCTGAGACAAGAACAAGGTGAGACAGGAGTAGAAGCTGAGACAAGAACAAGGTGAGACAGGAGTAGAGAAGCTGAGACAAGAACAAGGTGAGACAGGAGTAGAGGAGTTAAGACTACAAAAAGAAGAGACATACCGTGGTAGTGAGGTGGTGAGTTGGAGGCGGGCAGAGACGGCACCACCTCCACCACACATCCGCTGGACTTCACACTAACCAGACTGTCCAACACACAGTCACTGCTCACACCAAAGACTGACGTGTGGTAACCTGTACAACACACACACACACAACACCCACACACAACCACCGAAGTTAGAATTTCGAGTTCAGCTCCACACAGTGCTCCTGTTGGGTCATCCAGACTGTGGTGTGTGTGTGTGTGTGTCTCACCGACAACTGTGATTGTGCCGGCAGTGCGAGGGACCCCACCAGTGTGACGGGTAGAGACCGGACTCTGCCGGGAGAGACAGAGCAGCGGGCAGGGACTCAAAATCCACACGGAGGTCAACAGACCCTGAAACACACACACACACACACACACACACACACACACACACACACACACACACACACACACACACACACACACACACACACACACACACACACACACAACACAACGCTATTCTAAATATATAAAAAAAGACACAAGGGGAAGAGAAAAGCGAGGGAGAAAAAACATCCTCTTCATAATCTTCCTTCTTCTTCCTCTTTACTCAGATAATCAATCTTAGTAACCGCTCTATGATCAGTGCGAGATGAAATCACTCCCAACACGCAAACTCCATTTCTCAAAGAAAATTACTGGTGCACTCGCCGACAAGAGAACATCAAGAGCTGAGATTCATGGACTGAGGAGAACGACAGAATGATGGAGAGATAATGTACTAATTGCTAGAAGATGAAGGGATAATGGACTGGTGGATAAATGATGAAGACATGGGGGACTTGTGGTTAAAAGATGGAGGGACAGAGGACTGATGAATAATTTAAGGCGATATGGTGGACTGATGGCTAGAATATGGAGGGATAGTGGACTGATTGATAAATGATGGAGAGATGGTGGACTGATGGCTAGAATATGGAGGATAGTGGACTGATGGATAAATGATGGAGAGATGGTAGACTGATGACAAGAACAAGGTGAGACAGGAGTAGAGGAGCTGAGACAAGAACAAGGTGAGACAGGAGTAGAAGCTGAGACAAGAACAAGGTGAGACAGGAGTAGAGAAGCTGAGACAAGAACAAGGTGAGACAGGAGTAGAAGAGCTGAGACAAGAACCAGGTGAGACAGGAGTAGAGGAGCTGAGACAAAAACCAGGTGAGACAGGAGTAGAGGAGCTGAGACAAGAACAAGGTGAGACAGGAGTAGAGTAGCTGAGACAGGAGTAGAGGAGCTGAGACAAGAACAAGGTGAGACAGGAGTAGAGTAGTTGAGAGAAGAACCAGGTGAGACAGGAGTAGAGTAGCTGAGACAGGAGTAGAGGAGCTGAGACAAGAACAAGGTGAGACAGGAGTAGAAGCTGAGACAAGAACAAGGTGAGACAGGAGTAGAGGAGCTGAGACAAGAACAAGGTGAGACAGGAGTAGAGAAGCTGAGACAAGAACAAGGTGAGACAGGAGTAGAGAAGCTGAGACAAGAACAAGGTGAGACAGGAGTAGAGAAGCTTAGACAAGAACAAGGTGAGACAGGAGTAGAGGAGTTAAGACTACAAAAAAAGAGAAGAGACATACCGTGGTAGTGAGGTGGTGAGTTGGAGGCGGGGCAGAGACGGCACCACCTCCACCACACATCCGCTGGACTTCACACTAACCAGACTGTCCAACACACAGTCACTGCTCACACCAAAGACTGACGTGTGGTAACCTGTACAACACACACACACACAAACACCCACACACAACCACCGAAGTTAGAATTTCGAGTTCAGCTCCACACAGTGCTCCTGTTGGGTCATCCAGACTGTGGTGTGGGTGTGTGTGTGTGTGTGTGTGTCTCACCGACAACTGTGATTGTGCCGGCAGTGCGAGGGACCCCCACCAGTGTGACGGGGTAGAGACCGGACTCTGCCGGGAGAGACAGAGCAGCGGGCAGGGACTCAAAATCCACACCGAGGTCAACAGACCCTGAAACACACACACACACACACACACACACACACACACACACACACACACACACACACACACACACACACACACACACACACACACACACACACACAACGCTATTCTAAATATATAAAAAAGACACAAGGGAAGAGAAAAGCGAGGGAGAAAAAACATCCTCTTCATAATCTTCCTTCTTCTTCCTCTTTACTCAGATAATCAATCTTAGTAACCGCTCTATGATCAGTGCGAGATGAAATCACTCCCAACACGCAAACTCCATTTCTCAAAGAAAATTACTGGTGCACTCGCCGACAAGAGAACATCAAGAGCTGAGATTCATGGACTGAGGAGAACGACAGAATGATGGAGAGATAATGTACTAATTGCTAGAAGATGAAGGATAATGGACTGGTGGATAAATGATGAAGACATGGGGGACTTGTGGTTAAAAGATGGAGGGACAGAGGACTGATGAATAATTTAAGGCGATATGGTGGACTGATGGCTAGAATATGGAGGGATAGTGGACTGATTGATAAATGATGGAGAGATGGTGGACTGATGGCTAGAATATGGAGGGATAGTGGACTGATGGATAAATGATGGAGAGATGGTAGACTGATGGCTAGAATATGGAGGGATAGTGGACTGATTGATAAATGATGGAGAGATGGTAGACTGATGGCTAGAATATGGAGGGATAGTGGACTGATGGAAAAATAGTGGACTGATGGATAAATGATGGTGAACTAATGAATAATGATGGAAAGATGGACTGATGGAGAAATGATGGAGAACTAATGAATAATGATGGAGAGATGGTGGACTGATAGATAAATGATGGAGAGATGGACTGATGGATAAATGATGGTGGACTGATGGAGAAATGATGGAGAACTAATGAATAATGATGGAGAGATGGTGGACTGATAGATAAATGATGGAGAGATGGACTGATGGATAAATGATGGTGGACTGATGGAGAAATGATGGAGAACTAATGAATAATGATGGAGAGATGGTGGACTGATAGATAAATGATGGTGGACTGATTGCTAGAAGATGAAAAGATGGTGGAATAATTGCTATTGGATGAATGAATAGTGGATGGAGAAAGAGCAGATGGAGAGATCATGGACTGACTAAAATTAGATTAAGAGATAAAGGATTGAGGAAGAATGGATGGAGGGAGAGCGGCTAGTGAGATAAACGTTGGTGAAGGAGCAGACTAAGGAGTAGTGTATTCAGGGAGACTGGATGAAGGAAAGGAGGAAGGAGGAAGTGCGGTGTGAGGGATGGCAGGAGAGGAGAGTGGATGGAGGGATAGTGGTGGAGAGAGAGTAGATAGAGGGATAGTACCATTTCCTGTCATGGTTTAATGTTATTTGAAATCACTTTCTGTTCCCCCTCTGATAACTTCACACAGGGAGCAAAACACTGCGCGTACAAGCGCGTGCCTGTATGCGTGTATGTGCCTGTGTGTGCGTGTGTACAAGTGCGTGCGTGCGCCCGTGTGTGCGTGTGTACAAGTGCGTGCGTGCGTGCATGTGCCTGTGTGTGCGTGTGTACAAGTGCGTGCGTGTATGTGCCTGTGTGTGCGTACAAGTGTGTGGGTTTATGTGCCTGTGTGTGCGTACAAGTGTGTGGGTGTATGTGCCTGTGTGTGCGTACAAGTGTGTGGGTGTATGTGCCTGTGTGTGTGTACAAGTGTGTGGGTGTATGTGCCTGTGTGTGCGTGTGTACAAGTGTGTGGGTGTATGTGCCTGTGTGTGCGTGTGTACAAGTGTGTGGGTGTATGTGCCTGTTTGTGCGTGTGTACAAGTGTGTGCGTGTATGTGCCTGTGTGTGCGTGTGTACAAGTGCCTGCGTGTGTACGTGCCTGTGTGTGCGTGTACAAGTGCCTGCGTGTGTACAAGTGCGTGCGTGCATGTGCCTGTGTGCGTGTGTACAAGTGTGTGCGTGTGCGTGTGTGCCTGTGTGTGCGTGTGTACAAGTGCGTGCGTGTATGTGCCTGTGTGTGCGTCTATGTGCCTGTGTGTGCGTGTATGTGCGTGTGTACAAGTGCGTGCGTCTATGTGCCTGTGTGCGTGTGTACAAGTGCCTGCGTGTGTACAAGTGTGTGCGTGTATGTGCCTGTGTGTGCGTGTGTACAAGTGCGTGCGTGTATGTGCCTGTGTGTGCGTGTGTACAAGTGCGTGCGTGTATGTGCCTGTGTGTGCGTCTATGTGCCTGTGTGTGCGTGTATGTGCGTGTGTACAAGTGCGTGCGTCTATGTGCCTGTGTGTGCGCTCGTACAAGTGTGTGCGTGTATGTGCCTGTGTGCGCGTGTGTGCCCGTACAAGTGTGTGCCTGTATCTGCCTGTGTGCGCGTGTGTGCTCGTACAAGTGTGCGCGTGTACAAGTGCGTGCGTGTATGTGCGTGTGTACAAGTGCGTGCGTGCATGTGCCTGTGTGCGCGCGTGTATGTGCCTGTTTGTGCGTGTGTACAAGTGCGCATGTATGTGCTTGTGTGTGCGTGTGCGCGTGTGTGTGTGTATGTATGTGCCTGTGTGTGCGTGTGTACAAGTGCGTGCGTGTGTACAAGTGTGTGCGTGTGTGTGCGTCTATGTGCCTGTGTGTGCGTCTATGTGCCTGTGTGTGCGTGTATGTGCGTGTGAACAAGTGCGTGCGTGTATGTGCCTGTGTGTGCGTGTGTGCTCGTACAAGTGTGTGCGTGTGTGCGTGTATGTGCCTGTGTGTGCGTGTGTGCGCCTGTGTGTGCTCGTACAAGTGTGTGCGTGTATGTGCCTGTGTGCGCGTGTGTGCTCGTACAAGTGTGTGCGTGTGTGCGTGTATGTGCCTGTGTGTGCGTGTGTGCTCGTACAAGTGTGTGCGTGTATGTGCCTGTGTGCGCGCCTGTGCGCGTGTATGTGCCTGTTTGTGCATGTGTACAAGTGCGCATGTATGTGCTTGGGTGTGCGTGTGTGCGTGTGTGTGCGTACAAGTGTGTGTGTATGTATGTGCCTGTGTGTGCACGTACAAGAGCGTGTGCACGTGTGTGTTCTCCACACAGATGAATCTACGTCACTGGGAGGAACAGGAGTTGATATACTTCCTGCTATGGAAAGGTTAATTAGCTCATGTGCAGACTTCACATCTCTCAGATGAGCTGCCAAACATGGACTTTCTCTCTCTCTTACACACACACGCACACACACACACACACACACACACACACACACACACACACACACACACACACACACACACAGCATTCCTCTTTATCTTTCCCCCTTCCTCCTATTTAATCACGGATTCCAACTTCTCCAAAACTGAAACACCGCAAACAAAACTTGAGAAGGGAGCAGACGGGACACCCACAATAAAATACTGAGGGAGGGAGGGACGGACAGACGGACGGAAGGAAGGAAGGAAAACTGTAAAGGAAAAACGGGCAAAAAGACAAAAAGAAAGAAAAACAGGAAAGACGGACAGAAAGGAAAGAAGGAGACAAGAAACAAGAAATTAAGCGAGAAAGAAAAAGGAAACAAGTGAAAGAAGAAAGAAAAGAAAAAAAATAGCAGACAGGAAAAAGGGAGGAAATGCAAGAAGGATC
Organism: Silurus meridionalis; assembly: GCF_014805685.1. Lineage (NCBI taxonomy): Eukaryota > Metazoa > Chordata > Actinopteri > Siluriformes > Siluridae > Silurus > Silurus meridionalis. Next base: position 24,127,784 of record NC_060893.1, on the reverse strand, counting down.
AAAAGCAGTAAAAATGAGCAAAAGAGAAGGGGCAGAATACAAAGAAAATAAGATCAAAGGAAAAGAATAGGGATGGGAGGAAAAATTATGACTAAAAAAAAAGTAAAAGAAGAATAGAATGAAGGAATCAGTAAAGAAGGAAAGATAAAGGGAAAAAAATAATAATAAGCAGAAACTGTAACTTCTGTGTGAGTGTGTGTGTGTGTGTGTGTGTGTGTGTTTATGCTCCACATTACCATGTTCTCCACACGTAGTTCAAAGGGCATGGGGTTGTAGACCATCAGCTGCACCTCACACACATCCCCCTGCACCCACTGGAAATCTGTAACACAACCAGACATACAAATCAATACTAATAAACAAATATACACACATACACACACACACTTTGTTATATTATATATATATATATATATATATATATATATATATATATATATATATATATATATATATAAAGAGAGAGAGAGAGAGAGAGAGAAATAGATGGATGGATGAATGAATAGAGAAAGCGACATATGGATAGAAATAGGTTTATATATATATTTGTTATATATAGATAGACAGACAGACAGACAGACAGACAGACAGACAGACAGAAAGACAGACAGACAGACAGACAGAAAGACAGACAGAAAGACAGACAGAAAGACAGACAGAAAGACAGACAGAAAGACAGACAGACTCTTGTGTGACACTTGATTCAAACAGTATTTTGGAACACGACCCAAATTAAACAAGTGCCCAGCCTGCTTTCATGTCTTTACCTTTTGAATTGTGCACCTCCCACTATCTGTCTGTGTCTGTGTGTGTGTGTGTGTGTGTCTGCGTGTGTGAAGCACTAAGCTCTGATCTCAGCCGGGAATTCACAGAACGGGACCAGATCCAGTTAAGAGTGTGTAAGCAGCACTGCAGGGGATCATCACACATGGACAGCACGCTCGGCATTATGGGAAATATGTTTGGGGATTACAGGAATCTCTCACGCTCGCTCTCTATACACACACACACACACACACAGCTACATAAGAACATCACGATTTACAAAGAAAGAAAGAGAGAAGCGTGTGAGAGAAAGAAAGAGCAAAGCGTGTGAGAGAGAAAGAGAGAGAGAAAGAACGGAGCATGTAAGAGAAAGAAAGAAAGAGAGAAAGAGCAGAGCATATGAGAGAGAAAGAGAGTGGAGCATGTCAGAAAAAGAAAGAGTGAAGCGTGTGAGAGATAAAGAGAGAGAGAGAGAAAGAACGGAGCGTGTAAATTAAAGAAAGATAGAGAGAAAGAGCAGAGCGCGTGAGAGAAAGAGAGAGAGAGAATAAGGGAGCGTGTAAGAGAGAGAAAGAGAGAGAAAGAGAGAAAGAGCGGAGCGTGTGTGAGAGAGAGTAAAAAGCGGAGCATGTGAGAGAGAAAGAGCGGAGCATGTGAGAAAGAGTGGAGCGTGTGAGAAAAGAAAGAGAGAGAAAGAGTAAAGCGTGTGAGGGAAAAAAGAGTGAAGCGTGTAAGAGAGAGAGAGAAAGAGATAGAGAAAGAGCAGAGCATTTGACAAAGAGCGAGAGAGCAGAGCGTGTGAGAGAAAGAAAGAGAGAGAGAAAGGGAGAGAGAGAATGAGCGGATCTTGTGAGAGAGAAGGAGAACGAGCGGAGCGTGTGAGAGAGAGAGAGAGAGAGAGAATAAGCGGAGCGTGTGAGAGAGAAGAGAGAGAGAAAGAACGGAGCATGTAAGAGAAAGAAAGAAAGAGAGAAAGAGCAGAGCATATGAGAGAGAAAGAGAGTGGAGCATGTCAGAAAAAGAAAGAGTGAAGCGTGTGAGAGAGAAAGAGAGAGAGAAAGAACGGAGCGTGTAAATTAAAGAAAGATAGAGAGAAAGAGCAGAGCGCGTGAGAGAAGAGAGAGAGAGAATAAGGGAGCGTGTAAGAGAGAGAAAGAGAGAGAAAGAGAGAAAGAGCGGAGCGTGTGTGAGAGAGAGTAAAAAGCGGAGCATGTGAGAGAGAAAGAGCGGAGCATGTGAGAAAGAGTGGAGCGTGTGAGAAAAGAAAGAGAGAGAAAGAGTAAAGCGTGTGAGGGAAAAAAGAGTGAAGCGTGTAAGAGAGAGAGAGAAAGAGATAGAGAAAGAGCAGAGCATTTGACAAAGAGCGAGAGAGCAGAGCGTGTGAGAGAAAGAAAGAGAGAGAGAAGGAGAGAGAGAATGAGCGGATCTTGTGAGAGAGAAGGAGAACGAGCGGAGCGTGTGAGAGAGAGAGAGAGAGAGAATAAGCGGAGCGTGTGAGAGAGAAAGAGAGAGAGGATGAGCGGATCGTGTGAGAAAAAGAGAGAAAGAGAAAGAGAGAGAGAGAAAACAAGCAGAGCGTGTGAGAGAAAGAGAGAGAGAACGAGCGGAGCAGAGCGGAGCGTGTGAGACTGCAGTGAGAAACTGAGGCGGTGCAGCAGGTGTAAAAGCAGGCCAGTCAGGAGGTTTTGTGAGTGACAGTAATGGATCTCCACAAGGACTCGTGTATCTACAGTAATCCTCAGGCTACAGCTGCAACACGTCAGCACTGAGTCACACAGAGCGAATCATCAGAATATAAAATTCACTGTAATAGAACAAGTTTTACTTTGGAAATGGAAATGTATCACCACCAGGGACATCAAGTCTTTCACATCTTTACTCAGAAACCTTGGGGTTAAAGAGGCTAAGGAGGAGTACTAAGATATCAGATATACTCGAGTATCAAAAACCTATTATGGTATCAGACACACTAGAGTATGAGTGTGTATATACATAACATGAGTCTTTTCTAAGACAGGGTCTGACACAGCACCTCGTGTTTTCAGCTGTGAGGAAAATCAATAAGTGGGCTGTTTGTTATTGTGCTAAGAGACTGCAGTTTTCTCTGCACACATCACACATAAAACATATTACTCATATCTGAGTAACATCTTCATTTTCTCCTGATGCGTTTATACACTCGGTAACTGTGTGTAGTGAGATATGCTGTGTGTAGGAGAGTTAGAGGAGAAGTTTGCACTGAAAGGAAGAAAAAAAGAAGGTAAAATGCTTTTACTGGATTGCTTATGAGGATGGATGGAAGGAAAGACAAATGGATAGAAAATGGATATAAAAGAAAGTAAACTGAGAAGAAAGTCTGAGTGTCTGTGTTAAATTAGCTCTGTAATGTTGTATAAACTGCTCTGTCTCTATAACAGTCATCAATAGTACCAGCAAGACTGTTATATTTATTTATACACAGACTACCAATTAACCTGATGGATTACATCCAAACGAATTAATTAACCAATCCAGAGCCCAAATAAGACTATAATCCAAAACCCAGACGCGACTCCAAGCCGAAACCCAGACGCGACTCCAAGCCAAAACCCAGACGCAACATCAATCCAAAACACAGAAGCGACTCCCATCCGAAACCCAGACGCAACTACAATCCAGAACCCAGACGCACAATACACGACTCCAATCCAAAACCCAGACGCACCCATACACGACTCCAATCCAAAACCCAGACGCACCCATACACGACTCCAATCCAAAACCCAGACGCACCAATACACGACTCCAATCGGAAAACCAGACGCACCCATACACGACGCCAATCCAAAACCCAGACTCCAATCCAAAACCCAGACGCACCCATACACGACTCCAATCAGAAACCCAGACGCACACATACACGACTCCATTCCGAAAACACAGAAGCGACTCAAGCCGAAACCCAGACGCAACTCCCATCCGAAACCCAGACGCAACTACAATCCAGAACCCAGACGCACCAACAATCCAGAACCCAGACGCACCAATACACGACTCCAATCCAAAATCCAGACGCACCCATACACGACTCCAATCCAAAACCCAGACGCACACATACACGACTCCAATTCAAAATATAGACGCACCAATACACGACTCCAATCAGAAACCCAGACTCCAATCCAAAACTCAGACGCACCAATAGACGACTCAATCCAAAACCCAGACGTACCAATACACGACTCCAATGCAAAACCCAGACGCACCCATACACAACTCCAATCAAAAACCCAGGTGCGACTCCAATCGGAAACCCAAACGCACCCATACACGATTCTGATTCGAAACCTAGACGCACCAATACATGACTCCAATGCAAAACCCAGACGCACCCATACATGACTTCATTCGGAAACCCAGACGCTACTCCAATCCATAACTTAAACCCAAAGTTTCATCCTAACTCTACTACAACACTAAATTACTTACTAGTTACTAGACTTATATAGACTTGGAATCAAACACAAACCACTTCAAACTTTAATCCTCACTTAAACACCAAAACAGCCACCCAAACCAAAACTCTAAAGCTCTAAACTCTGAGCCCAAACCCCTCAAATCATAACACACCTTCATTCACAACATCCTCACTGAAGAATTGTTTAATCTTCACCCAAAATCAGCCCAAATTAAATACAAAGTGATGAACACAAATCTCTGTGCATTCCACTAGGCTTTAATAACAACATAATAACATCCAGCCAACTCTGGAAACACCAGAAGCACAGGGAGGAAGTCTGAAATGACCCGTGTGATTAATAAGTTTGGTTTGGTTTGGTTTTTAAGTGCCTGGTGCATTTGGTATTTTCGCTGCTTCTCGCTATCTGATTTAAAAGATGCGCACAGGGCTTTGCTAATCCTGGCTACGCTCAGTTTTTACATTTCAGAGTGCAAATAACTGCGTTCTTTGTGCAGACGCTCCTCTCGAGGTTTTCCTTAATTATTCAGACCTGGAGCGAGCTAACGTCAGCCACGAGCCGTTCTTCATAACGGTGCAGGATGATGAGATCTCAGGAGCTGGTTTTTCCTCGCTGAATGATGCTTCCTGACAGACAAAGTGGTAAAAAGCAGCTTAGCTGGAGAATCTCAACAGGTTCATAAACCTGGAACTGCATCCACAGTCTGGACCTTCAGATCTACTCTCAGGTGAAATTCTTCACATATAAAAACACACAGTTCAGCAGCAGGAGATCGGTGTAAATGCTTCAGCGATTGTCAGATGTAGATTCTCACCGAGAGCTACATCAATACAAAATTAATTTAGACTCTGCGCTTTAATCTTCATGTTCAAAAGGCAAAAAGAACATCACTTTGCTTTGATAAAGGACTAACATGCTTATGCCGTAAACGATTGCTGTATTACCAGACATGTTCCTCTACCCATATTAGTGCCTCCTGCTGAGCAGAAAGAATCAATATGTACACCACTATCACATTAATGGAGTGAGTATTTTTATCAGGCCACTCACATATGTTTCTGCTCCCCATGTCAGCTGTGCACAACAATATAAGGGAATAACACAATGGAAGTGATTTCATATCCTGATTAACCCATTATAAATACCCCAATAACTCAACACAATACCCCAAACCCAAAAACAACTCTAACACAAAACACAAAACAAAAACTCTGTTAAGCAAAAAATAATCCTAAAATGCTAACTCAAATCCCAATCAATTCCTCCCAACCCAACAACAACCAAATATTCTAATTTCTCCCAACCTAACAACAACCAAAAATCCCCAATCCTCCAAAGTCCAACAACCAAAAATCCCCAATCCCCAAAGTCCAACAACCACCAAAAACCCCAATTCCCCAAAGTCCAACAACCAAAAACCCCAATTCCCCAAAGTCCAACCACCAAAACCCAAAGTCCAACAACCAAAAACCCCTATCCCTCAAAGTCCAACAACAACCAAAAACCCAATCCCCAAAGTTCAACAACAACAACAACCAAAATACCCCAATCCCCAAAGTCCAACAACAAAAACCCAATCCCCTGCTAGTCCAACAACAAAAACAGAATCCCCTTCCCAGTCCAACCAAAAAAACAATTCAGTAAGTAAGTAAGTAATATTATATATATATATATATATATATATATATATATATATATATATATATATATATATATATATATATATATATATATAAAAAGGGCAGAAATTTGTAAAAAGCAGAGAGAACAGAGGATAAAGTGAGTGTGAGAAGAAGGACAGATGAGAGGATAAGTGAAGCCTGGTATCCTGTGGAGTAATGGAATGACAGTAAAGCCATGAGGGAGAGAGCAAAAGATGGTAGAACATTGAAAAGTTGATGCAAAAAAACAAAACAGGTAAAAAGACTAAGACTATTAAAGCATATAAAAGAGATCAAGAGAAAAATAAAGAGAGAGCGAGTGAAACGCAGAGTTGCCTCCTGTGGAGAAAGAGTGAGAGGGAGAGCAGGATGATGGGGAGACAGAGAGAGAAATAATGAAAAAGAGAAGAGTACCAGCTCAGGCTCCTTCCAGCCGAGAGTGGCTCAGCATGACAATTAGAGGAGATGACATTAAGATTCTAAAAGAAGACCCCGAGAGAACATGCTTAAAGGAAGTGAACAGTTTATTCTGCATTAAAGCCTTGATCAATCAAAGAATCACTGTGTGCTTATAGAAACTGATGATGTTCCATCATCCAGGACACGGTAGTGTAGGTTAAAGGCAACACACACACACACACACACACACACACACACACAATAATTACACTCCTCACATGCCTTTCAATCACTCTCCATAAACAAAGTGCTGACAATTTAAAAACATTTAACCATCATGGGTGGGGAATGAAAAATGAAAAGATAGAAGGTCATTGACCAGTAGTTTGTAATATATAAATGGATGGATAGAAAGATAGATAAATCTTGCTCAAGGACACAGAAGTGGCAGATTGTCAGTGCTGGGATTTGAACTCACAACCTTCTGATCAGCATAATGGATGTAGAAGTTAGGAAGTTTGGAAAACACAGAAGGATGTATGGATGTATGAATGGAGACACAAAGTTGGGAAGATAGATAGTAGGACAAAGGATTCAAAAAATTAAAAAGTAAAAATAGTGTGGGAAAAAATGAACTTCGGTGATTTTCTGGATGGATGGATGGATACCAGTGGATTAGCATACATGGATGGATGGATGGATGGATGGATGGATGGATATGTGGAGATGGATGGAGAACAGTAGATTAGCATACATGGACGGACGGACGGAGAGACGAATGGACAAATGAACAGACGAATGGAAGGATCTTATTTTCTGGTAATGTGTGCATTCCAGACCAGGGGTCAGCCTACCACATCAGTCAGTAGGAATGTCCCAGTTTGTATTACAGGCTCGATGATCACGTCAAGCTGAGTTTAGTGACATGCCTCTCAGAGGAGTCGTCCTCTTTTACCCAGCATTATTCTTTTCATGTCCACTATGAGATCATTAGTGCAGTGCCTGGTGTTCACAATCACAGGACTGTCCAGAAGAAAAGTCACAGTTGGTGCAGCTTTTGATTTGATTAAAGATTTTATTTTAAAAAGCAAAACTAATTAAAAACCTGTAACAATGGAACTTCTTTTACCGACACGACACAGACTCTCTTATACACACGTCGATTTTCAGAAGTCAGACCGCAGTTTCCACTCACAATAACACAGTAAAGTCAGACCGTAGCCCTCCTACACACTCACGCCACAACCAGTCAGTCTCGATTTCAACACACTCACTGAACCCATTCAAACCCCAAGGTCATACTCGCCATTAACGCTGTAACCACTCAGACTCCAGTTTCAACTCCCAATTATGCCATAAATAGTTTGAATTCAAAAACTCCAATGCCTCTCATTCCAACAACCAAATACTCAAATCTATTCCAGTCCAACAACCAAAACTCCAATCCCTCCCAGTCCAACAACCAAAACACCAATCGCTCCCAGTCCAACAACCAAAAATCCAATCCCTCCAGTCCGACAGCCAAAACTCCAATCCTCCCAGTCCAACAACCAAAACTCCAATATCTCCCAGTCCAACAACCAAAACTCCAATCCCTCCAGTCCAACAAGCAAAACTCCAATCCCTCCCAGTCCGACAGCCAAAACTCCAATCCCTCCCAGTCCAACAACCAGAGTCCAATCCCTTTCAGTCCAACAATAAAAAACTCGAATCCTCCCAATCAAACAACCACAATTCTAATCCCTCCCAATCCAAACCCTCACAGTCCAGCAACTAACGACCAGAAAAAAACTCCCAATAAAACTATAACCAGTCAGACACCCCAATCCCTCTCAGCCAAACAACCAAAAAAACTCCAAACCTTCCGAGTCGAACAACCAAGAAAATCTCCAATCCCTTCATACCCCAGTTCTCACTCCTAGTAAAACCATTACCAGTCAGAGCCCAGTTTTCAATCCAGTTGTACTGCATCAGCTGATCCCAGTTTCTCAGAGAACCCATTAAACAACCTTTTCCAGCCTAAACCTGGACCGTATCCCAGCATGCCTGTGGTGAGCCACACTTCAGACATATTGACTTCTCTCTGTCACTCTGTTCACAAAGTGGCTTCCTAGAGTGCAGGTGAACTTGAAGTGCCTGGGCAAATTCTGCATTCACACACACACCCACACAACACATTTTGGTTTCTTGAAGGCCTCCTTAACTAAAGCACAGTCAAGTAAAACAGTAAGGTGATCTGACTTATTAAGAAGAACATGAGAGGAACATCATGAGGTCCCCAGGTAGAAGATATAAATTCTACAATGAGGTAAACCTGGAAGAATGTGACTGAGCTTTCACCACAATGTTCAGGTTCAGTGGAGTTTCCTTATGTTTTTCTTTCTGTCTCTTTTTGATGTCTCTTCAGTTCTTTCTCTTTTGTATATCCTTTCTTCCACTCATCCTTTCTGTTCAATTTTATTCTTGTGTTCAATTTAAACCTACACTATATGGCAAATGTTTGTGGACACCTGACCATGAGACACACACATTTAGAACCTCATACCACATTTAGTCCTCATTTCCTGTTATAAAAAGCGCCAGTCTTCTGAAAAGATGTTCCACTAGATTTTGAGGAGATTTTGTGGAGATTCATTCAGCCACAAGGGTGTTAGTAACGTCAGGTGCTGATGTAGGTGAGAAGGTGAGGAGGCCTGGGTTGCATTCAGCGTTCACATTCATCCCAATGATGTTTAATAGGGTTGAAGCCCTATAGCAGGAGATCCTCTACACCTTCCAACAATGAAAAGCAGATCTTTATGGAACTGGCTTTGGGGCATTGTCCAAAGACATCCTATAGAATTATGTGTCCTGTACAGTTTTGTAGGAAGAACCACATATGGCTGAAAAAGTCGGGTGTCCAAATATTTTTGGCAATATAGTGTGGAGCCACCTAGAACATAGTGATCCAGATTAACTTCTCAGAGTGGTGACTGAACGCTGGATAAAAGTACTGATGGATTCTGTCATGATGGTTGATCAGTTCTTTTATATACGGGTTCCTCAAGAGTCCCTCAAACCCAAACATCTCAAAGTCACACAATGAGACGGCAGGAACTATAAATGCATTTTTAAGCAAAAAAAAAAATGCTTTCAAACTAAAATTACTTCATTCATTTTTATTTTAAAATCAAAAGAAGAATGAAAACTGCAGCAGAACTTGAGTCAAAGAAAAGTAAACACTAAAGATGCGAAAATAGAAGAGAAAATATCAAAAAGTGAGAAAAAAACAAAAACAAAACAAACAAAAAAAAACCACCACATCACAATCTGGATCTTCTGATGACATTCAGCCACTTGAAAAGACAAAAAAATTTTAGCTTTTGCTGTAAAAAGTCATGTGTGTGTGTGTGTGTGTGTGTGTGTGTGTGTGTGTCTCACTTTGATAAAGGTCTTCTCTCTACAGACATCTGGTGTGTGTGACTCAGCCCTGTTCTGTGGCAGGAGGTTGAGAAACCCAGAATACACTCTCCCTCACTTTCTCACAAACACACACACACACACACACACACACACACACACACACACACACACACACAGCAGAACGACCGAACAAAACTGAAACACATCCACACTTGAAGATTTGAAAAGAAATAAAGAACAGACTGACTCACACACACACACACACACACACACACAGACACACAAAGAGTATAAATTATGATAGTGATCATAGGAGTGTTTTGAAGCAGGACTATATAAATATGTGTGTGTGTGTGTGTGTGTGTGTGTGTGTGTGTGTGTGTGTGTGTGTGTGTTCCAGTTTTGGCCGCTGGGCACATAGACACTGCACGCATTGCATTATGGGGGGGAAAAAAGTCAAAGGATGTGGAAAATTCATTTTATTAAAATGAAAATATTCTAATGCTGCATTGTATCTGAAACATTCAGGTGGGCGGAGCCAGGCAACAGAAAGGGCGGAGTTTAGTGCAACAGTTGTGTTATGATTGGTCAGAAGGTGTTTGGTCTTCTAAAACAGCAGCTAGCGACCTTTACACGTGCTCTAATACATTAACGTTTCCATGGTAACAACTACTTTGGAAGGAGTCTCCAGGTGTCCGCACGTTGGAACACTTCGCTTGCTTTCTTTCTTTTGCCCTTTATTCCTTCTTTCATCTGTTCATTCCTTCATTCGCTGTCTTTCGTTCATTCTCGTGTTCATTCGTTCTTTTTTGTCTCTGCGTTTGTCGTCTCGCTCGTTCGTCCTTACATTTCTTCCCCCTTTCGTCTGGTCTTTAATTTTTCCTTTCTTTCTTTTGTCCTAGTTTCTACTTTTCTTTTGTCCATTCCACCAAATGAGATGAGCAGAGATGAGATGAGTAGGAGAGTGAGAGGAGCAAAATGATTGAGATAAGATGAAATGAGATGAGCAAAATGAGTGGGATGAGCCAAAATGAGATGAGCAGAGATGAGGGGGATAAACAGAGATGAGCAAAATGAGTGCGATGAGATGAGCAGAGATGAGCAGAAATGAGATGAGCGAGATTAGCAAGATGAGCAGAGTAGAGATAAAATTAGCAGAGATGAGCGAGATGAGATGAGAAAAACGTGCAGAGATGAGATGAGCAAGATGAGATAAGAAGATGAAATGCGCAGAGATTAGCAGAGATGAGAGAGATGAGATGAGAAGAGATAAGTGAGATGAGAAGACATGAGCAGAGATGAGCAGAGTAGAGATAAGATGAGCGAGACAAGCAGAGATGAGCGAGACGAGCAGAGATGAGATGAGCGCATTGAGCAGAGATGAGCAGAGATGGATCTAGCAGCCTGAAATCGTACAGCTTTATTTCTTTTGAAAGAGCCGCTGCAAGTTCATGCGGAACAGCCATCTGTCCACGAGGCTCGGCTGCCAAGATCTGCAGAGCTCTCCGGATTCCATAAATAAACATGCTGAAAGAAATATCTACCTCGATGGGAATTTGGGGAAAAAACAAGAGAACTTTGAGGGGGGGGCATGAGCAAACCGGACAGAAAATTCTGAAGGACGTTGGCAATGTAATTAAAAATCAGAAGGAGGAGAATCCTCCAAGAAGTCTCAGGAGAGCTTTCCAAGGTGAACTGGTACGGCATTGCACTCCTCATACAAACTTGATTTTTTGTTCCATCAAAAAAGCCACCTTTTACAACAGCAATGAGCTGAAAAGCAACTCAAACCATGAGAAGGACCAGCTACAACAGCAAGAGACCACCGGGTGGTTCCACTCGTGTCAGTCAGGAACCGCTGAAGACCTCACAGCAGAAGACTTTCAGCAGTGGATTTCTCAAATGGAACAATGTTCTTCGAGACTTTATCTTTTTTTTTTTATTATTTTATTTGTTCTCTTAATGTTCTTCTGTCCATTTATTCTTCTGTTCTCTCTTCGAACTTGTTCCCTTTATTATCTTTCATCTCTCTCTGTTTTTGTTTTATTTACCTTTCTTTAATTTCAGTTTATTTTCATTTTTTGTTCTTTCAATTGTTACTGTTCATCCATTGGTTCTCTTTCAATTGTTCAACTTTCTCTTAATTAATTTGTTTGTTTGTTTGTTTGTTTATTAATTCTTGAATTATATTAACAATTTATAAATATTGAATTTTCTTTCAATTGATTTTTTTCCCCACTTTTATTCTTTTAGTTCCTTCATTCGTTCTTTACATTTTTTTTTCTTTTTGCTCTTTAATTAACCCTAGTTCTGTTCTTTTGCTTTTGTTTGTTCATCTTTCGCTCTTCTAATTGTTTTGTTTGTTCTCTATCCTTTTTTTTTTTTATACTTTCATAATTCCTTTGATTTATATTTTGGGTTTATTTTATTCTTCTTTGTTCCCATTCTTTTGCTCTTTCTATTAAACAAACCTTTGATTCTCAGAACCCTTTGAACCTTGAGATATCCTTGAGTTTTACTGGACCAACAGTAAAATCTTCTCAAACCTCCCCTGCTTTGAAAGACTTTGAATTTGTTTTATAATTCATTAGAGTTCTAGTGAACCCTTATGAGACATTTCATGCAAACATCAAACAACTAAGCAGTGGTGATCTGGAATGGAAGAGTGTTCGAGAACATGCTTATGACTCCTGGAAACCTCTGAACTGCAGTATACTAAAGCAACCTTGCTGTCATCTTCTCACTAAGCATCAAAGACCTGGAATAGTGGAGATCTAGAATCTTGAACATAACTATGAACCTTTGAATAACAACAAACATCAGCAACCTTACTAAAATCTTCTTGTGAACATCAAAAGACCTGAAACAGTGGAATTGCAGTAAACAACAGCAACCTTTCTAGAATCTTCGACAACCTCAAATGACCTGGAACAGTGGAGATCTAGAATTTTGAACATGCCTAAAAAACTACAAGAACCTTTTTAGAATCTTGTGTACATCAGAAGATCTGGAACAGTGGGAAACTGTTTAAACTGTGGTAAATTACAACAACCTATCTAGAATCTCCTCTTGAAAAGAAAAAAGAAAAAAAAAAGACCTGAAATAGTGGAGGGCTAGAATCTTGAAAATGCCTACGAGTCCTGGAAACCTTTGAGCTGCGGTAAACTGTACCAAACTTTCTAGAATCTTCTCGTGAGCATCAGAAGACCTGGAATGGTGATAATCTAAAATCATAAATATGACTGATTTCTGGAAACCTTGAAATAGAATAGAATAGAATAGAATAGAATAGAATAGAATAGAATAGAATGGAATGGAATAGAATGGAATAGAACAGCTTGCTCGAAAACTGGGGTCAGAGTGTAGGGTTGGCCATGATACAAAGGGGTTAAGGGCCATGCTCAAGAGCCCAAGAGTGGCAGCTTGGCGATACCGGGGTTTGAACCCCCGACTATCCGATCAGTAGCCCAGCACCTTAACCATTGAGCAATCACTCCCCCTCAAACTTTAAGCAACCTTGCAGGAATCTTCTTGTCAAATGTCTGTGCTCTAGAACAGGACAATTCGAGAACAGGTCTACGATTCCTGAGCTTTATCAGTCCACTACAGTCTATATTCCTCCCAGCACACAGCACCAGGGTGAAAGCTTGTTTAAGGCTTTATTGACGTACCGATCTTCTTGGAGCGTTCTTCTCCTCTGGTGTGGATGCTGATAGGGGAGTAGATGAATGGGCTGGCGGCGCTGACGTTCGGCCCGAGCAGACCCTTCACCTTATGTGGGCGAAGGCTGGCAGGCAGGTTCAGCAGAGACACAGACCTGAAGAGAAGAAAGAGGAATGTTGCATAACGTGAAACACAATTAGAGTGAAGTGAGCGCTTTGCCGTTTACGCTTTGCTAATACCTAGCTTCCAAACAGAGCACTTACTTACTGACATTTCGAAAAATTTAAAACATCCTGCGTTCCTTCATTAGAACAAAATGTCAAACTCCAGCAAATCGGACATTGGCGAAGCGCCTTGGGGGACGCGTGCTGTCAGCAAAACATCCGACACACACTTGCAGAAGGAAAAGATTGGCGTTTACTTTCATTTAGGTGCTTTTCAGGGCTTTCCCACAGTGTAGCAGAAGTGCCGAGTCTGCAGCATGCTCAGAGGATCAATGGAGAGCAAAACGGACAGTCGTTTCTGGCTGGAGGACGAGGAAGCAAGCTGAAGTTCACTTCTCATTTTACTGACTTTTTGAGCTAGCCTGCAATGAACCGCCTCAGGCTGGAAAAACATTCCTGCTGCAACTTCTTTGAGATGTTCAACTAAGTGACTGTTGATGCACCAACAAACCATGTTAGCTAAAGAGATATTACCTTTTTCCCTTGAACTCCATGGATACACCTTTCCTTTTTTTGGACAATTCAAGAATAAAGCTCATCTTTTTTACCACGTTAAGCTCTCGAGGGTCGCTATTGATGCTAAAGATTGACCAATTAAAAAAAACGAGAGTGGCCTCTAGAGGTGAATTACTGACTCCAAGTGCGATTTGTTTTTCCATTTGAGTGCGCGATGCACGGAGAGAGAGAGCGCCCTATTCTGTTTATTATTTGCATAATTATATGTATTAATTAATATATTCACATTTATTCCTTTCATGATTCAGTACTGTTTTTTTGTATAAAGTTCAGGACTATTTTACATCAAGTGTTGTGTTCTCTTGTGTACTGTTGCACATTCAGGCTGGAAAAACACTGTTGATGCACCAACAAACCAAACCATACTACCGTAGAGCAAAACACGACTCTGTGGTCTGAGTTTTAATGGATGTAGATTTACATTTTTGAACAATTTGAGATTAAAGCTTGTCTTTTTACCCCAAGTTAAGGTTCCTTAAGGGTCGTTGTGATACCCTGAGAAGAACATAGACTCAACGAGAACCGACTGTTACACAACGAGGCTGGAAAAACACTCCACATTCCTGCTGCAACTTCAACTAAGCGACTGTTGATGCACCAACAAACCATGTTGGCTAAAGAGATACTGCGGTAGACCAAGACACAACTCCAGGGGGTAACAATTGCTTTGGAGGGTATTTAATAGACCTTTTTACCTTTTGAACTTCATGGATACATCTTTACATTTTTGGACAATTCAAGATTAAAGCTTGTCTTTTTCACCATGTAAGGTTTCTTGAGGGGCGCTGTTGATACCTTGCTGGGAAAAACACATACCTTCTGCAACTTCCTTGCTAAAACTGCGTTCAACAAAGCGTCTGTTCATGCACCAACAATCCATGCAAGCTAACGAGACACTACTGTAGAGCAAGTTTTTACTTTGGACTTCATAGATGCACCTTTAATTTTTTGGACGATTCAGGGATAAAACCCGTCTTTTTGCCCCCAAGTTGAGGTTTCCTGAACATCGCTGGTACAGTTAGTAACCATACACCCGCATGAAAGACAACATTCCCTCCGAGGTAAAGACGAACTGTGCTCGAAGTGAGAATGCGGCGATAAATCCAATAAACTAACTGAAACGCCTTCATCCATTCAACGTCCAAGATGATTCCGGATTGAAGGCGAGCGCTCCGTTGCTTCGAAATGAACTCTTTAATCTCGCGAGCCCGAGTGTGGCAGGACGCTAACTCCGAGGCGAGACCGTTAACGGTGACATTTATTCTTCTAACGAGACAATGATTTCTTAAATGGCGAGAGAGGAAAGCCATAATTCATTCAAAGTAATTGTGCAAGCAGGGCCTCAGTCAAGCTGCCATGTAAAAGCTGTTCATCCGTTTGAAAGGGGGAGAGAGCAGAGGGAGGAGGAGGAGAGAGAAGATGCTGTGAGAGACACGACGCCGTCAGGGTTTGCGTTCCTGCAGACAAATTGAGGATAAATTCGAAAAAAAAATTGCGATTTTTATAGCATACATTGTTTCTCTTTTTGGCTCAGGCATTCCTGGATCTCAAATCCTTTCTGACGTACACCAAAAAACAAGAACTCATCACACTGATCTGAGAACTGTCCCAAAAGGGGCGTGGTCTAATATTCTAAACAGCTTGGTTGATTGTCTGAGGGACACTTCGGGTGAAGATTGATAGATAGATAGATAGATAGATAGATAGATAGATAGATAGATAGATAGATAGATAGATAGATAGATAGATAGATATAGATAGATAGATAGATAGATAGATAGATAGATAGATAGATAGATAGATAGATAGATAGATAGATAGATAGATAGATAGATAGATAGATAGATAGATAGATAGATAGATGGATAGATAGATGGATAGATAGATGGATAGATGGATAGATGGATAGATGGATAGAGCCATTTTCTTTTTTTCCCCACTCAGATACACATTATAACAAATGACACTGATGGATCCTACAAATCGTGAAGCTGGATCGAAACACGTCCATCCTTCACACCCACCCACCTGACAATAGGCAGCTTGGTTAAGGCCACCGGGGGCAGTTTGAGTCCGTCTGGAAGCGTGATGACGTTCATCCCTCCGGGACACTTGGAGGTGTAGTTCTCCAGACTCTGAGTCACCTCCTTCTTTTCTGTGGACACAAAGACAAGGACAAAGGTCACAAACTGCACGAGTAATCAGGGGATGGCAGCAGATATACGGGTTTAATAAAGAAAGTGATCTCATTAATAAAGGGCGATGTGGTTCAGTCCGTTCGTTTGATACCGAGACGAAAGAAAAATGCAAGGTAACCTTTGGGTTTTTTTTTTTTATAATTATTTTGGTGCGAGTGGGCTGTAGAATTTAAAATGTGAATTCTCTGTGGAAGGAACAAAAAAGTACATTTCCCTAAAGTTTAAATATAATTATAATTAGTTTATATGAAATCTATTTAATTTACACAAAACTATACTAAAACAGCCTTCTTTCACCTTAGAAATATTTCTAAGCTAAGAAATATGTTGTCTATATCCGATGCAGAGAAGCTCGTCCATGTGTTCATGACCTCCAGAATAGACTACTGTAATGCATTACTAGGTGGATGTCCTGCATCATTAATAAACAAGCTTCAGTTAGTTCAGAATGCGGCAGCAAGAGTTCTTACAAGGTCAAAAAAATATGATCACATAACCCTGATCTTATCATCCCTACATTGGCTTCCGGTTAAGTTTCGAATAGACTACAAACTACTGCTTCTCACTTATAAAGCACTAAATGGATTATCTCCATGTATCTCTCCAGTCTTTTAACACGCTACAATCCGTCACGCTCCCTGGGCTTCTTCTAGTAGTTCCTAGAATAGCAAAGTCCACTAAAGGTGGTAGATCATTCTCACATTTAGCTCCTAAACTCTGGAATAGTCTTCCTGACAGTGTTCGGGGCTCAGACACACTCACCCAGTTTAAGTGCAGATTAAAAACGTATCTTTTTAGCAAAGCCTACACATAACACACATCACATCATAACCTTGTGCTCCAGAACATCTGATCACATGCACATTATCAACTTGTGCTGTTAATATCATGAACAGCAGCTACGCTAATTCCTCTCCACTGCTTCTCTTTCTCTCCCCATCCCGAGGCTTCCTGGGGTTTGGCCAGCTCCAGTCACCTCCCACCTCATGAAGATTATGGACTTTAAAGAAGTAGATGCCAAACTCGCAAACATCCCGAACCATCTAGAGACGTACCAGTGCCAATTGGATCCCACTGCATGTGTGGAGTTTGACATTGGACTTCCTGAAGTGTTTAAAGGCGCTGGCATGGAGAAGCTGATGCTGGATGTGTGATGATCAGAAATGTTAAGCTCAGAAGCTCCTACTTTTATACCAAAGACTGTAGAAAGAACATTACCTAAAACCACACACTCTAGTGCTCATGTTAGTTCTCACTCTCCAGTGTTCTGTATTGTTTAAAGACTATAAACACACTCTTGATATCACCCAAATGAGGATGGGTTTCCCTTTTGAGTCTGGTTCCTCTCAAGGTTTCTTCCTCATTACATCTAAGGGAGTTTTTCCTTGCCACAGTCACCACGGCTGCTCATCAGGGATAAATGCACACCATTCACCTTCACTGTTGATTTGTGTAAAGCTGCTTTGAGACAATGTCTGTTGTGAAAAGCGCTATAGAAATAAACTTGACTTGACTATACAAAAGCGGAATCATTTTATTTAATAAATATATAAATAGTTAATATAATAGTAAATATAAATATATACTGATGAGATGCAGTACGATCAAATCCATTGCGGTGCGGCGTGATCCGATTTCCATTCTATGTGGGTAAATGAAAAAAAAATATACCATGGTGTCCAATTCAATAGATTGCAGATAGTTTACTTTTATTTATTTTCTTCAGACTCAGACTGCTTTCTGACTTCTAACGCATGGCTCCTGCGTGAACACGCCTTTGTAGTGCAAAATTAAAGAGAAAAGATATCAAACTTTCTTTTTCTGTTTTGTCTCCAGGAAGATGCAGCTGTACCTCTGCCATGTTAATCTGTATTCTAAGTGACTCTAAGGAGCGGTGCTGAAAGAAAGCGCTCGAGAAACGAGGAGAAATCAATCTGCGAACTCTGACTGTACCCCAGGCCTTTACTTTACCAACACCCTTTTTGTTGAATGTGTCTGGCACAAATCTCCACATGCAAAATCTAGTGGAACGTCTTACCGGAAGAACCGAGGGTTATTGGTATTATTGGACTATTCTTATCCTTTCTTTTAAATTTCCTCTGAAGGACTTGGGATATCAAGCGAGCAGGTTGACCTGCATCTGTTTCAGATCCAGAAACATATTTTTTTCCAGCGATAAGAAATCTATGTTTCTGTTTATTCCTTGTTTGGCTTTGTCTGGGTACAGCACACTCCATAATGGACCTTTTATTAAAAACTGAGATGCTGTCCTCTGTCTTTTCAAACTGAACTAAAAAATAAATAAATAAATAAGATACACTGTCAATCAATCAGCGATGGGAAAAGAGAAAGAAAAAAAGAAAAAAAACATGCAAATGAAACGCCAAACTTCTTAAGAGCCCTCTGGGGGAAATCAGTTTCCTCCTGCTCTCGAGAGGCCATCACCCACGGCGAGATATGAATTTAATGAGGCAAATTATCTGAGCTGTGGTAGATCATGAGCTAGAAGGGTTTGATGGGTTTGGGGTGTTGAGACAATCAAAACCGCTCTGAGCTGTGCTGGAGTGAAGACCGCTGATATACAGCCTCGATTGGAACCAAAAAAGTCATCAGAGAAGGGAGGAAGGTTGGTCGGCGTAAAAGAATGGATGGGTCTGGTGGGAATCGTAACTAAATTCTAGGAGTATTAATCAGTTAATTAAATTTGTTATTCCATCAATTCCTGAGAACTTCCTTCCTTACTGTAGTATCCAGTGGCACGTTTCTAGTTTCAGAGTCCCTGACCAAACTATTGTTCCAGAAAAGTCAACTCTTGTATTTGTATTGCAGATCATTTAAGTTTCTGATTAAAACTCAGAGATCAGAGATAACTTGGCACCTTTTTTTCTGCTGAGGAACCTGATGGCATGAGGGAAAAAAAACTGTTGCATAGTCTGGATGTGAGGCCTGAATGCTTCGGAACCTCTTTCCTTATAGTATGAGCGTGAAGAGTGTGTGTGAAGAGATGGTCTTTCCTTAGCCTTCTCAGGATGTAGAGATCCTGCTGGGCTTCCTTGATGATGGAGCTGGTGTTGAGTGACCAGGTGAAGTTGTCCTTGATGACATGGCAGACATGGAACATTTACATTTGCGGCATTTAGCAGATGCTCCGGTCCAGAGCGATGTACAAAAGTGCTCCAAGTCTCTCACAATGAATAAATCTACACTGGCACAGATAAACTTGAAAGAAATCAGCTGTTGAGTTTTTAACGCACGTTGGTAACGCACGTGGTCAGAAAAGCACCAGCTGCACAGCTCCCGATGTACACAGGACGATGTAGTTTGCCACACAGACTTATGAAGGTTGGTGCTCCCTGTGGCTGTGTGCAGCCTTGTGATAAAATCTGTTGGTGTGTTACAAAACTAGTCTCGAAACCTACCACGAGAGGGACAGAAACATGTCTGTTGGAGAAAAGCAAATCCACTGTGAAGTAGAGAAAAGATGGAAAAGCCTTTAAACACAGACCATGGCCAATGCAACAATTTGGAATGTAAAAAAAAAAGGAACCCACCAACGTGCTAACAGCCAAACATGGAACAAGTAAGGCAGGAAAAACTGAAAAGATTAAACTTCTACTTTAGTAATATAGGAAGATGTAAATGTGGAGAAGGAAAGGATCTGTTCATGATGCAAAGGGTCAAGCTTGCTTTTATGTCAGTTTCTGTATCCTCCAAAAATCTACAAAAACTTTCAGTATGCCAATTTACATAGAGATACATCCGATATAATTAAAAGGAGCATCGTGCAAGAAGACAATGACCTGCCCACACAAAAACACCTCAATAGGAGGAGGAATAAAGGGTTTTACACAAAGCCAAATCCATCCCCAGAACCTAACCAATGCAATCTTTACACTAT
>NC_060893.1:24100100-24102600 GCF_014805685.1 Silurus meridionalis | reverse complement strand
CAATCAAATCAAACAGCGTTGTGTTTCTCAGCAAGACTCGAATACATTTTACCAGCATTACAAATTATTTCATCACCAAGTGGTAAAGAAGTAAACAACAGTGTGGGCACATTAGAAGCATTTTTTCCCCCATAGAGGCGCTAGCTTCAGTTTCCTCCTCTATAAGAGAAAAAAAAAGGCCAAAAGTATCAGGACACGACTTTACCAGCCAGATATGGTTCTTCTCCGGATGCTCAAGCATGAAATTCTCTCTTCTTTTGAACTTGTACATGTGACTAGAAGAGGTGGAAGATCTCCTGCTAATGAATAGAGCTCCAAAAAGCGCCATTAAACACCTTTGGGATGAATGTGAACGCTGACTGAACCCCAGGCCTCCTCACCTCACCTGCATCAGGTTCTGGCTTTACTTACACCCATGTGGATAAATGCATTTCCACAAACTCTAGTGGAACATCTTCCCAGAAGAGTGGAGTAAATAGAGAGTAAAAATGAAATGGGATGCTCAAAAAAAAACAACAAAAAAAACCCCCAGAAATGTAAAAAAAAAATTTTAAAGAAAAAGAAAAAAAAAGAAAAAAACTTAATGGTAATAAGAAAAATTGCCATTTAAACATCAAACATTTTTAAATTTAATTAATAATTAAACAATTTAATAGTTTAATGAAAAAATATTTATCTAGAAACCACAAAATAATAAAACTAAAGCAAAAGGTAATATATATTTAGCTCTAGATATTTTTGGAATAATGGAATAATTCTAGAGGGTTAAATATATAGTAAGTTGAGGCGAGAGGAAATAAGAAAAATAAATAAAAAAATATAAAAATATAAAAAAAACAATTACAATTCAGTGTTTCTCTGTTTACATTTTTCTGGCTCTGAAATCGGCTCCGCCTCCAAAGTGACCTGCACACTTTCTTCGGCAACCCAAAAATAAGACCTCATTCACGATCACGATGCAGATCTTTTTGTTCAGTTTATTTCTGGCCCTGAAACAAGCTCCACCTCCAGACTGAAGCTTTTTGTTTTACAGAGCTGTAGGCTTTTTCAGTCTGCTGCGTTCCGGTGTTCTGTTATTTATTGTCGTGATGTGACACACGGATTATGGCGCCTAGCGCATTGGTATTGACGGCGACCGAGACATCCTGATAATGCATTCACAATCACACGCACAGCTGGCAGCACATCACAGCGGAAATAATACCGCGGTATAAAGGCGGTGACGGAAGGACGGGACGATGGATGTACGTTATCAAGCTCACTGACAGGTATATTCAGTCTCTGACCGTCTTCGTCACTGCAGACTCGCATGATGAAACCAGGCCGTATTGCGAGAAGTTTCTTCCACCGGATTACTGGCAGCATGGACAACGAAATCCAAGAACGCCAAATGATTTGAATTAGGTGTCAAACGTACGTCGTTTTGGTGCGCACGTGTACCGAATGCAATCCTTGGCGCTGAACATAATTACGTTTCCTCACAAACACGTTGTGCTCCATCATATCCTTGTGCTCCAGAACATCTGATCACATGCACATTATCAACTTGTGCTTGTTATTATCATGAACAGCAGCTATGCTCATTCCTCTCCACTGCTTCTCTTTCTCTCCCCATCCTGAGGTTGCACCAGCTCCAGTCACGTCCCAACTCATGAAGACCGTGGACGCCTGCAAACACCCAGAACCATCTAGAGACGTACCAGCACCAACTGAATCCCACTTCATGTGAAGTTTGGACGTTGGACCTCTTTGAGTGTTTAAAGGCTCTGGGATGGAGAAGCTGGTGTTGGATTTATGATGATCGCAAATGTTGAGCTATTTTATGAGTTGCTAAGTAGCTCCTGGTTCCATAAGAAAGAACATTTCTCATAATCACACACTCCAGTGCTCATGGTAGTTCTCACTATCCAGTGTTCTGGATTGTTTAAAGACTATAATCACACTCTTGATGTCACCCAAATGAGGATGGGTTCCCTTTTAAATCTGGTTCCTCTCAAGGTTTCCTCCTCATAACATCTAAAGGAGTTTTTCCTTCACCACAGTCTCCATGGCTGCTCATCAGGGATAAACACATCATTAATTCATTATCGTAAGGCTGCTTTGAGACTACGTCCATTGTGGGATCATGAAATTATGCTTAAATCACCTCAGCTGGTTTCTCTCAATTCACAGTATTCAGGGATGGAGGAGTTCCTCACGGCAAAGACGATCACCCTTGACCTCATTCTGCTTTGCATGATGCTTCAGCCCTGGAGCAGTGACAGTGGCATCATGAAGTTCTGCCTTATAGATCTTAAAGATCCCAGTATGCTCCTCTGCCAGAGGCAACATCTCACCCCTTACCTGAAGAGAGCTTTCTGGAGCTTAAGCATCACACTCAGATCATTCGAGAGGGTTTCAGAGGTCCAGATTGGATGGTGCCAAAAGATTAAGACTGTTTCAAAATGCAGATTAAGAGAAAGCTTAGAAAGACCTGGCCATCAATTACTGCACTGCAAGA
>NC_060893.1:24070100-24095100 GCF_014805685.1 Silurus meridionalis | reverse complement strand
AATATACCAGCCAAAGGAAAAAAAAAAGTCAAATCCACCAAATCAATGAGGAATTAAAAGCAAGCTTCCCACTCAAAACTGATCTAAATGTACGGCTTACTGTGAAGAGAGATCAATATTCCACCTTAGCAACTTCGGCTGAGGTTTTAAGTGCCTCTGGGAGATGCGTAGCCTTCAGACAGAATGCATAAACATGCCCTGAGTCCCAATGGGAAACACAAACACACGCTGAGGATCGCAACGTAATACCCACAACCCTGATCTCGGAGGCTAAGCGTTCCGTCTGCGTTTTCACGCCTTGGTTTTTTTTGCGGGGAAAGCGTAGAGAAATCGATCGCAGAGGTCAAACAAATATTACACCATTCCATTGTTATATTAGTCATAAATTGGGGTAGAAATTGTATCGTAATAATTCACATTGCATAATGTGGGTTTGGAGAATGATTGAGATTTTTTTTTACATCTCCATCCATTCAGTACCATATAATTTGTAATATAAAATAAAAATAAATAAATAAACAAACAAAATCGCCATACCAACGATATTTCCCCAAAATAATTCACCTATATCATTCATCACGATATCAAATCCGGTCTCGATATATTGTTCTGCCCCATCATCAAATACATCATAGACAAACCTGCATTAGTTAATTAATAGTTCACTACCAATGCTGCTTTACTGTACATGGGGTGGAAGTTCTCCTGCTATAGAGCGAAACAAAATCCCAGAAGTGTGGAGGTTATTACATCAGGAAATGTGGACTAAATGTGGAATGGGATGTAAATAAATACAAAAATAAAATACAATAAATTCCTAAAAAAAAAAAAAAAGAGAAATAAAATAATGAACTAATGACTAATGAACAATAAAAAAAAGAGCAGATTTTTTTTTTAATTATAATAATTATATTTAAAATTATATTTGAAGCATAAGCCT
Organism: Silurus meridionalis; assembly: GCF_014805685.1. Lineage (NCBI taxonomy): Eukaryota > Metazoa > Chordata > Actinopteri > Siluriformes > Siluridae > Silurus > Silurus meridionalis. The sequence goes on along the minus strand of NC_060893.1, from coordinate 24,094,160 downwards.
GATTGCTAATAGTCATTTAATAATTTCACAATTTTCTAATGCATAAAACAAACAAAAAGGCAATACGTTAAGAATACATATTGATGTTTGTCTGTTTACATTTTTCTGGCCCTGAAATTGGCTCCGCCTCCAAAATGACCCACACACTTTGTTCCATAAAAGGCAACCCAAATAATAAAATCCACCCTTTTCACGATGTAGACTCGTTTTTTTTGTTGTTGTTGTTTGTTTGTTTTTTATTTCTGGCCCTGAAACAAGCTCAGCCTCGAGACTAAATCTAGTGAAACATCTTCCCAGAAGAGTGGAGTTTAACACTACAGCAAATGAAGACTAAAATGTGGAATGTGGAAAAGTCGCTGGAAATAGTGAGTAAGAAATGATCCCACATGCCCTTTTGTTTCGATTTCTGTTCAATTAAACATCAGCATCAAAATAAAATGTCCTCCTTGTGTGTGTCTCTGCTCGGTTTTATCTCCATGAAGTAAAGCTGCTTTCTCACACACACACACACACACACACACACACACACACACACACACACACACACACACACACACACACACACACACACACACACACACACAGGTATGTGTCTGGAGATTGGGGGCGAAAGGGAAAAAAAATGGATATTCCTTTCTGGTAAGTCGTAGGAGGAGATTAATGTTTTCTTCTCCCCCATAACCAGGAAACTCAGTGAAACATGAATGATGCTCATAAATGAATGCTGGAGGTTGCTGTTCTTCTTCACGTCGGTTTTGCTCGGTATGAGAACTGAGAAATGAGAACAGAGCACGCTGGAGATATCCAGAAATAAAGCATCTTTTTCTCTCAACACTACATGGCACACAGAACCCTGGGTCTTCTCCTACTGGCTGGTTTGTGGCTCTACAGATGTCCACTTTTAAAAGTGCTCTACAAACTGAATTCATTCAGAATCGTATAGAATCTTTCAACATCCATTTCACCTCGTTCCACATCCATTTGACCACCACCAACAACGATTCTACCTCTCCCCCCCCCCCCTGATTTATTGCCTATTATCTTACATTCACACCTCGATAAACATCCACCTTACATCTAAAAATACAAACTCAGAACAGCATCCAAATAAAACTGAGGAACGATGCTGAGGCACGTTAGTCATCTGTAAACAAAGGCTCCCCCTAAAGGCCAGCTTTGATTTAAACAAACAAACAAACAAACAAAAACCACACATAACCTGTATTTATTGGTGGGTCAATCCTTCCATAAATAACAGACTGGTGGTGTAGGAGTAATATTTAAATCGAATCAAAGTGGCTGCTTAAACATAAATATCTGGCAGTGGACTGGGGATTAGATGCAAAAATAAATAAATAAATAAATAAATAAATAAATAAATAAATAAATAGACAGCACAGTCTTCATGGGGGGTGGTGGGGTGGGGGGGAAGTGCTGAAGAATATTAAACAATTAAATGAATAAAGGTGCTGTTCTAGGACCGTTATTTTTTTTACTTTGGTCATTTTGTAATTACTGGCACAGGAGGAGTTGGTTTTTATCATGTGACGCCTGGTGCGTTCTGACCCTGTTCATTCTTCCTGTGAAATCACTCTCCTAATGAATTAATCATCACTTTCCATTAAACATTTAGCGCTAAAAGGCGACTGACGTCTGTCTGTTATCCCTCATTCAACATCAGCACAGCCGAGATGGGGGCGGGGCTCCGCACCTCTCGAATGAAAAGTCCACATGGAGAATAGGGGGCACAGTCCTGAGATTCACATGGTTGAAATCTCTGGTGATGATAAACGGTCCGTCTTGGTGAGCGTTTTGTGAAAAAGACGCAACTTATGCCGCTTGAGTGTCGGATGTAATTCAATTTATTGTCCAGGGAGCATACGTTTGAAAGTAGAATCAACATCTACACTACCTCCATTATACCTCCTTCAGCCTTTATTATATCTCCATCAACATCTACACTACCTCCATTATACCTCCTTCAGCCTTCATCATACCTCCATCAACATCTACACTACCTCCATTATACCTCCTTCAGCCTTCATTATATCTCCATCAACATCTACACTACCTCCATTATACCTCCTTCAGCCTTTATTATATCTCCATCAACATCTACACTACCTCCATTATACCTCCTTCAGCCTTCATTATATCTCCATCAACATCTACACTACCTCCATTATACCTCCTTCAGCCTTTATTATATCTCCATCAACATCTACACTACCTCCATTATACCTCCTTTAGCCTTCATTATACCTCCATCAACATCTACACTACCTCCATTATACCTCCTTCCGCCTCCATTATACCTCCATCAACATCTACACTACCTCCATTATACCTCCCTCAGCCTTTATTATACCTCATTAACATCTACACTACCTCCATTATACCTCCTTCAACATCTACACTACCTCCATTATACCTCCTTCCGCCTTCATTATACCTCCATCAACATCTACACTACCTCCATTATAACTCCTTCAGCCTTCATTATACCTCCATCAACATCTACACTACCTCCATTATACCTCATCAACATCTACACTACCTCCATTATACCTCCTTCAGCCTCCATTATACCTCCATCAACATCTACACTACCTCCATTATACCTCCTTCAGCCTTCATTATACCTCCATCAACATCTACACTACCTCCATTATACCTCCATCAACAGCTACACTACCTCCATTATACCTCCTTCAGCCTTCATTATACCTCCATCAACATCTACACTACCTCCATTATACCTCCATCAACATCTACACTACCTCCATTATACCTCCATCAACATCTACACTACCTCCATTATACCTCCATCAACAGCTACACTACCTCCATTATACTACCTTCAGCCTATATTATACCTAATCAACATCTACACTACCTCCATTACACCTCCTTCAGCCTCCATTATACCTCATCAACATCTACACTACCTCCATTATACCTCCTTCAGCCTCCATTATACCTCCATCAACATCTACACTACCTCCATTATACCTCCTTCCGCCTTCATTATACCTCCATCAACATCTACACTACCTCCATTATACCTCCTTCAGCCTCCATTATACCTCCATCAACATCTACACTACCTCCATTATACCTCCTTCAACCTTTATTATATCTCCATGAACATCTACACTACCTCCATTATACCTCCTTCAGCCTTCATTATACCTCCATCACCATCTACACTACCTCCATTATACCTCCTTCAGCCTTTATTATACCTCCTTTAACATCTACACTACCTCCATTATACCTCCTTCAGCCTTTATTATACCTCCATCAACATCTACACTACCTCCATTATACCTCATCAACATCTACACTACCTCCATTATACCTCCTTCATTATACCTCATCAACATCTACACTACTTCCATTATACCTCCTTCATTATACCTCATCAACATCTACACTACCTCCATTATACCTCCTTCAGCCTTCATTATACCTCCATCAACATCTACACTACCTCCATTATACCTCCTTCAGCCTTCATTATACCTCCATCAACATCTACACTACCTCCATTATACCTCCTTCAGCCTTTATTATACCTCCATCAACATCTACACTACCTCCATTATACCTCCTTCAGCCTTCATTATACCTCCATCAACATCTACACTACCTCCATTATACCTCCTTCAGCCTTTATTATACCTCCATCAACATCTACACTACCTCCATTATACCTCCTTCAGCCTTTATTATACCTCCATCAACATCTACACTACCTCCATTATACCTCCTTCAGCCTTCATTATACCTCCATCAACATCTACACTACCTCCATTATACCTCCTTCAGCCTTCATTATACCTCCATCAACATCTACACTACCTCCATTATACCTCTGTCAACATCTACACTACTTCCATTATACCTCCATCAACATCTACACTACCTCCATTATACCTCCATCAACATCTACACTACCTCCATTATACCTCCTTCAGCCTTCATTATACCTCAACATCTACACTACCTCCATTATACCTCCTTCAGCCTTCATTATACCTCATCAACATCTACACTACCTCCATTATACCTCCTTCAGCCTTCATTATACCTCCATCAACATCTACACTACCTCCATTATACCTCCTTCAGCCTTTATTATACCTCATTAACATCTACACTACCTCCATTATATCTCGTCCAACACCCACTACATGTTATTGAAGATCTAGATGACCTTGATTATAATCATCTGCTACACCTGAGACAGCGTGGAGGTGGGACGAGTGTCTGTGAGATGATACCTTTGCTGAAATCTTTAGGGTCGAGAGAGAGGCTGTATCCGGGCAGAGTCTCCAGCAGTAATCTGTAACATGCCTTCCAGCCAGGCTCGGGGATGGTAGGAGCCACACACTGCATGGCAGCTACTCGTTTAAAGAACGCAGACTTGCGGTGAAACCCGATGAGTTCGTACAGCTCAGACAGGACACTGTAACGCTGGATCTTCTCCTCCTCAGAGAGCTAGAGAGTACACAAACACACGTATATACACATTAATTATATATATATATATATACACACACACACATATATACACTTCAAGATGACTAATGTTTGTTCACTGTTTAAGTTTTTTCTTCAATTTGTGCATTTTGTATGTATTATATACAGACGAAGCATTTATTTAGACAAGTGTTTTTTTTATTTACACTTGACCATGTATAGCTCCTCCCACTTCTACACAGGGAAAGCCATAAGGGTGTTCATGATGTCAGGTAATGATGTAGGTGAGGTGTGGAGGCCTGGGGTGCAGTCAGTGTTCAGAGATCTTCCAACCCATGTAGAGCAGATCTTCAATGGAGCTTGCATTGTGCACAAGAACCACCTACGGGTGGGGAAACTGGGTTGTCCAGATACTTTTGCCATCATATATATATATATATATATATATATATATATATATATATATATATATATATATATATATATATATATATATATATATATAACATTATATAGTGTGGGCATAGGACTCTTTAAACGATTCCTTCAATTTTGTGATAGAAGTAATAAAAATGGAGTGATCCGGGTAGAAATCACATGCGGTGAAAGCGACGAGGCAGACTGACAGAGAGAAAATATGAAGGGAGAGAGAGAGAGAGAGAGAGAGAGAGAGAGAGAGAAAGTCTCCGAGTCAGGCTCTGAACATTCCCTGAATGTAAAGTGTAAATCTGAACAGAGAATGAAAAATTCTAATTGTGAAGACCTCTGTGTGAACGCCTGTTTTGCCGGATGACGCCTCAGAAGCTTAAACTGAGGAAAAGGTGAAGGTTTAAAGGAAATCAGTTGGAGGATTGAGCACTTGGAGATTCTGCAACATTCTGTAAGATTTGTATTTTACTTATCTACGTTTACACATTCAAAATATTTCCCTTGCGCAGCGATACGCCGCTCCCGGAACGTGTGCTGGAAGTCTTCTTTCTCAAGCACCTTCTGCGATTCACACTGGATCTCCGCAACCGTGTCAAAATGGCGAGAGATCCAGATGTACACAGGACGAGGTATTCTGCCACACTAACTTATGAATGTCGGTGCGCCCTATGACTGTGCGTGCAGCCTTGTGCTGATATGTTACACAAACAAGTTGTGAAACTTTGATACCACCTCACATCTCTCACACACAGGTGTATATGAAGATACCTGAACTCGTGTGTGTGTGTGTGTGTGTGTGTGTGTGTGTGTGTGTTACCTGGCCCAGGTTGATGTAGACCGCGTTCTGCAGGAACTCGGACGCCTCCATGGCTCTCTTCTGAATGGCTAACACTCGCACTGCCTTCACACATGCCTCCAACTCAATCACTCCAGCGTTCTTATACTAAAGGTAAAGAGAGAAAAAAAGTCTGATTTGGAACAAAACATTTCTCTCACACTCTCACACTCACACTCTCACACTCACACTCTCACACTCACACTCTCACACTCACACTCTCACACTCTCACACACACCCTTAAGACTAGACTCATTATGAAATGATACGTTCAGACTCAATTCTCTTCACATGAACTAGGAGACCCAAACCTGCCCCAGCATGACAATGCCCCTGAAGCCAGCTCCATGAAGATCTGCTATACATGGGTTGAAGGATGTGGAGGATCTCCTGCACTGCAGCTCTGACCTCACCCCTATTGAACATAACGAACGAACGCTGTCTGACCCTTCTTACCTTCTCACCTTCACCCAACTTTAATACCACCCTTGACCTTTGTAGCTAAACGAATCTCCACAAGATCTAGTGGAACATCTTCCTAGAGAAGCAGAGCTCATTTAAAAATTTATATATATATAAGAGGAACTAAAATGTGGAATGAGATTCTCAAAAAGAAGCACATAGCAATCTTATGGTCAGGTGTCCACAAACTTTTGCTTAATGATCATAATGCAATTTATTCATCACAGACAGGACGATGTAGATCATCAAGAGCAGAGAGACGACTTGTCTGAATCTGTAAACGTAGACGTGTTGATTCAGACACACGGCTCAAATTCCACAAAATCTTCACTGCATTCCTCTCAAAGATCATCCTTAAAAAGGTACAGAGGTACATACTATATACACACACACACACACACACACACACACACACACACACAAAAGCAGCAGTGTGTTCATGTGTGAGTGTACTGCCCCCTGTAGGACTTCAGACTCCATTAAGCACCATACACACTACAGCACGCGGTGAAATATTACACACTGGCCTGTGACATACAATTTAATAATGGGGAGGAAATAAAATATAAAACATTATAAAAAGAAAAGAAAAAAAAAGAGAAAACTAAAAAAAACACTGCACAATACAATATTGTAAAAGAAATAATAAAAAAGCATTTAAAATAGACATATATATATATATATATATAAAGTCTTCTTCTTCTTCTTCTTCTTCTTCTTCTTCTTCGGCTGCTCCCATTAGGGGTCACCACAGCGGATCATCCGTCTCCATACCACCCTGTCCTCTACATCTGCCTCTTTCACACCAACTACCTGCATGTCTTCCCTAACCACATCCATGAACCTCCTCCTTGGCCTTCCTACCTGGTGGCTCCATCTTCAGCATTCTTCTACCAATATAATTCATGTCCCTTCTCTGCACATGTCCAATCCATCTCAATCTCGCCTCCCTCACCTTGTCACCAAAACATCCTACATGTGCTGTCCTCTAATAAACTCATTTCTAATCTTGTCCATCCTCGTTACTCCCAACGAAAACCTTAACATCTTCAGCTCTGCTACCTCCAGCTCTGCCTCCTGCCTTTTACTCAATGCCACTGTCTCTAATCCATACAACATCGCAGGTCTCACCACAGTCCTATAAACTTTTCCTTTCATTCTTGCAGATACCCTACTATCACAAATCACTCCTGCCACTCTTCTCCACCCACTCCACCCTGCCTGCACTCTTTTCTTTACTTCTCTAACACACTCTCCATTACTTTGCACTGTTGACCCCAGGTACCTGAACTCCTCCACCTTCTCCACCTCTTCTCCCTGCAACCGCATCACCCACTGCCCTCCCTCTCATTCACACACATGTACTCTGTCTTACTCCTACTGACTTTCATTCCCCTTCTCTTCAGCGCATATCTCCACCTCTCCAGGCTCTTCTCAACCTGCTCTACTCTCACCACAAATCACATCATCATCTGCAAACATCATAGTCCAGGAGACTCCTGTCTGACCTCGTCCGTCAACCTGTCCATCACCACTGCAAACAGGAAAGGGCTCAGGGCCGATCCTTGATGCAGTCCAACCTTCACTCTGAACCAGTCTGTCGTACCTACTGCACACTTCACTGCCGTCACACTGTCCTCATACATGTCCTGCACCACCCTTACATACTTCTCTGACACACCTGACTTCCTCATACAATACCACAACTCCTCTCTTGGCACTCTGTCATACGCTTTCTCTAAATCCACAAATACACGATGCAATTCCTTCTGTCCTTCTCTATACTTCTCCATCAACATCCTCAAAGCAAATAAGGCATCTGTGGTGCTCTTCCTCGGCATGAAACCATACTGTTGCTGGGAGCGTCCTAGGTTCTTCCGCCCTGATGGCCTGCACCCCAGCAGAGTTGGAGCAGCAGTGCTATCAGATAACATCTCTAGGATACTTCACACCATCTGACTGGTAAGACATCAGGAAATCTTCGACAATGAGAACACGCATACAACAGACCAAATAGTTACAAGTTCACACACAGCCCAGTTTATAGAAACCGTATCTATCCCTCGTGTAGCAAAACCAAGAAGTAAATACACAAGATCCAGAAACAATCTCATTGAAGTTAAAACTGAAAATGCCAGATAAACAAACACCAAAAAGTTTTAAAGTTTGGTCTTTTAAACATTAGATCACTTGCACCCAAAGCACTGATTATAAATGAGATGATCACAGAGAATAATCTCGATGCACTCTGTCTCACTGAGACCTGGATTAAACCAGGTGATTATATGGGTCTAAGCAGTCGACACCGTCAGGATATGTTTATAAGCATGAGCCCGTCAGACTGGTCGTGGGGGTGTAGGAACCATTTATACTGCTTCTCTTAATGTTAGTCAGATGTTAGGATTCAGCTTTAAATCATTTGAAGTGCTCGTTCTTAAAGTTGTACTTTCGGACATACATAGTAAACTCGCTCTGGTCACCGTGTACAGACCCCCAGGACCCTCGCTGATTTTCTTCAAGAGTTTGCTTGTTTTCTATCAGATCTCTTGATCAATTTTGATAAAGTGCTGCTTGTAGGAGATTTTAATATTCATGTAGATGATGTAAACGATGCTCTAGGATTATCATTTGTTGACTTATTAAACTCTTTTGGGGTTAAACAAAAGCGTCACCAGACCAACTCATCGCTTTAACCACACACTAGACTTAATAATATCCCACGGAGCAGACGTCACTGATATAGATATTTTACCTCAGAGTGATGACATCACAGACCATTACCTCATACTGTACACACTACCGGTAGAGCAGATTAGCCGTGTTGCACCACGTTATCGACCTGGTAGGACTATTGTTCCAACCACTAAGGACAGATTCATAAATAACCTGCCTGATTTATCTCAATTTCTCACTAAACCCATAACTACTATTAATCTTGATGAGATAACTAAGAACATAGACCTTATCCTCACTAGCACATTAGACACCGTTGCCCCTATCCGGTTAAAAAAGGTTAGAGACCAAGCACCTGCATCTTGGTATAATAGTCATACACATGCCCTCAAGAGAACAGCACGTAATCTGGAGAAAATGGAGGAAAACTAAATTGGAGGTATTTAGAATCGCGTATAAAGACAGTATGCTCAGCTACAGGCAGGCGCTAAAAGCTGCTAGAGCTGAACACCTGAGCAAACTTATAGAAAACAACAAAAACAATCCCAGGTTCCTTTTCAGTACAGTAGCTAAACTAACTACAAATCAGGGCTCTGAAAATTGTGTTCCATCACAGTTTAGTAGTGAGGACTTTATGATTTTCTTCACTGAAAAAATAGATAACATTAGAAAAACAATTGTGGCAGTTCAACCTCTTACAGCATCTCCTGAGACAGTGTTACCTTCAACTCCACAACTCCACTGTTTTACATGTATAGGACAGGAAGAGCTGTATAATGTTATTGCCAAAGCTAAATCGACAACATGTCAGTTAGATCCAATTCCTACTAAATTACTGAAGGAAGTGTTATATACAACTGGTGAGCCTCTTCTAAATATTATTAACTCCTCACTATCTTTAGGTCACGTCCTAAATCCCTCAAGTTAGCAGTTATTAAGCCCCTCATTAAAAACCTAATCTGGATCCAAACACGTTATCAAATTACAGACCAATTTCAAATCTCCCATTTATGTCTAAGATTTTAGAAAAGATTGTCGCTGCACAGTTATGTTCCTACCTGCAAGAGAACAATATCTTTGAAGAATTTCAGTCAGGTTTTAGGCCCCATCATAGCACAGAAACTGCTCTAGTTAAAATAACTAATGACCTGTTTTTAGCTTCAGACCAAGGCTTCATCTCGCTGTTGGTTTTACTAGATCTTAGTGCTGCATTCGACACTATAGACCATGATCTCCTCCTAGATCGCTTACAAAATTACATCGGCATTCAGGGACAGGCATTAAGCTGGTTTAAATCCTACCTGTCCGATCGTTACCATTTCGTAGATTTGAATGGAGAGCTATCCAGGCTAATGCAAGTAAATTATGGCGTGCCGCAAGGTTCAGTTCTAGGACCCCTGCTCTTCACAATATACATGCTTCCGTTAGGAAATATTATTAGAAGGCATGGAATTAGCTTCCATTGTTATGCTGATGATACTCAGCTATATATTTCATCTAAACCAGGCGATACAGCTCAATTAACCCGGATGACTGAGTGTGTTAAGGAACTAAGAGATTGGATGACCCATAACTTTCTACTTTTAAATTCTGATAAGACTGAGATTTTGCTCATCGCCCAAAAACTGGTATACAGACGCCCAGCATCTCAACCTGCATTTAGACGGATGTTCTGTAACCACTAGTTCAACGGTAAAAGACCTGGGTGTTATTTTAGACAGCGACTTGTCTTTCAAAAATCACATCAATCAGGTTACAAAACAGCCTTCTTTCACCTTAGAAATATTTCTAAGCTAAGAAATATGTTGTCTATATCCGATGCAGAGAAGCTCGTCCATGCGTTTATGACCTCCAGAATAGACTACTGTAATGCGTTACTAGGTGGATGTCCTGCTTCATTAATAAACAAGCTTCAGTTAGTCCAGAATGCAGCAGCCAGAGTTCTTACAAGGTCAAAAAAATATGATCACATAACCCCGATCTTATCGTCCCTACATTGGCTTCCTGTTAAGTTTCGAATAGACTACAAACTATTACTTCTCACTTATAAAGCACTAAATGGTTTGGCTCCTGTATCTATCCAGTCTTTTAACACGCTACAATCCGCCACGCCCCTGAGATCTCAAAACTCTGGGCTTCTAGTAGTTCCTAGAATAGCAAAGTCCACTAAAGGTGGTAGAGCATTTTCACATTTAGCTCCTAAACTCTGGAATAGTCTTCCTGACGGTGTTCGGGGCTCAGACACACTCACCCAATTTAAGTGTAGATTAAAACATATCTTTTAGCAAAGCCTACACATAACACACATCACATCATAACCTTGTGCTCCAGAACATCTGATCACATGCACATTATCAACTTGTGCTGTTAATATCATGAACAGCAGCTACGCTAATTCCTCTCCACTGCTTCTCTTTCTCTCCCCATCCCGAGGCATCCTGAGGTTGCTCCAGCTCCAGTCACCTCCCACCTCGTGATGATTACGGACCTTTAAAGAAGTAGATGCCGAACTCACAAACATCCTGAACCATCTAGAGACGTACCAGTGCCATTTGGATCCCGCTACATGTGTGGAGTTTTGACATTGGACCTCCTGGAGTGTTTAAAGGCTCTGGCATGGAGAAGCTGATGCTGGATCTGTGGTGATCACAAATGCTGAGCTTATAAAACTCGGAGCTACTAACCATATAGACTGTTTAAGACTGCAGAAAGAACATTACTTATAATCTTATACTCCAGTAATCATGTTAGTTCTCACTCCAGTGTTCTGTATTGTTGAAAGATTTATGATCAAACTCTTGATGTCACCCAGATGAGGATGGGTTCCCTTTGAGTCTGGTTCCTCTCAAGGTTTCTTCCTCATAACATCTAAGGGAGTTTTTCCTTGCCACAGTCGCCACGGCTTGCTCATCAGGGACAAATGCACACCATTCACCATCACTGTTGATTTGTGTAAAGCTGCTTTGAGACAATGTCTGTTGTGAAAAGCGCTATACAAATAAACTTGACTTGACTTGACTTGACTTGACTTGTTGCTCACAGATGGTCACCTCTTCTCTCAGACTGGCTTCCACTACTCTTTCCCATAACTTCATGGTTTGACTGATCAACTTAATTCCCCTGTAGTTACTGCAGGTCTGCACATCTCCCTTATGCTTAAAAATCGGTACCAGCACACTCCTTCTCCATTCCTCAGGCATCCTCTCCTTCCAGAATCCTGTTAAACAATCTGGTTAAAAACTCCACTGCATCTCTCCTAAACATCTCCACGCCTCTACCGGTACGTCATCTGGTCCAACCGACTTTCCATTCTTCATCCTCTTAATCGCTGCTCTCACTTCCTTACTAATCCTATCTACATCCTGCTTCACCAACTGCACATCATCCAACCTTCTCTCTCTGTGATTTTCCTCATTCATCAGCTGCTCAAAATACTCCTCCACCTTCTCAACACTCTCCTCACTAGTCAACACATTTCCTCTCCATCCTTTATTGCTCTAACTTGCAGTACATCCTTCCCAGCTCGGTCCCTCTGCCTGGCCAACCGGTACAAATCCTTTTCTCCTTCCTTAGTGTCCAACCTCTTATACAGCTCCTCATATGCCTTTTCCTTGGCTTTCGCCACATCCTCTTTACCTGCTGCCGCATCTCCTTGCACTCCTGCCTACTTTTCTCATCACTCTGTCGATCCCACTTGTGTTTTGCCAACCTCTTTCTCCTTCATGCTCTCCTGCACTTCCTCATTCCACCACCACGTCTCCTTGTCTTGCTTTCTATTTCCAGATGTCACACCAAGTACTTTTCTAGCTGCCTCCTCATCACTCCTGCAGTAGTTCCCCAATCATCCGCACCTCTTCACCACCACCGAGCCCCTGTCTGACCTCTTCCCTGAACCTCACACTACACTCTTCCTCCTTCAGTTTCCACCATCTTATTCTTCTCTCAGTCCTCACTCTCCTCCTCTTTTCTTCACCTCCAAAACCATCCTACAGACCACCATCCGATGCTGTCTAGCTACACTGTCCCCGCCAACACCTTACAGTCTCCAATCTCCTTCAGGTTGCATCTCCTGCATAGCACATAGTCCACCTGTGTGCACCTTCCTCCACTCCTATACGCCACCCTATGATCCTCCTTCTTCTTAAAATACGTGTTCACCACTGCCATTTCCATCCTTTTAGCAAAATCTACCACCATCTGCCCTTCCACATTCCTCTCCTTAAAACCATACCTACCCATCACCTCCTCATCACCTCTGTTCCCTTCACCTACATGCCCATTAAAGTCTGAGACATTATATATATAAGTATATTATTATATATATATATATATATATATATATATATATATATATATATATATATATATATATATATATATATATATATAATGTATAACATTTTATTGTTTTTGTTACATTCTTAACTTTTATCCTATTTACTTATTTAATATAGATAGATATTTTCCTGGTGTGTAGATAACCTGAGAGAGAGACTGAATTCATCAGTAATTACTAAGTGAAATAAATCGAGTCCATCTCAATGTCGTTAGCATCATAAAGAAACGTGATAAAAAAGATTAATAAAAATATCAGTCCCTGGTTAGTTTACTACGAATCATCAGCTAACCAGAGCCTTTATATAATATTAACTCCTGACAAGAGACCGAATATAAATAACACCAAATTTACCCCGAGTTCTGTCCCAGGAAGGGGGAAATATAAATAGAGACACAGACAGAAAGAGTAACAGACACCGACAGAGAAACAAAGACAAAAAACTAAGAAAGACAGACAGAAAAACAGACAAAGACAGAAAAAAAGAAAGACAGACAGAAAAACAAAGGAAGACAGAGACACAGACAGTAAGAGGCACAAACAGACGAAGAAAGAGAAAGGGAGACAGACACAGACAGACAGAGAGACAGACAAAGAGACAAAGACGGGCAGACATGGACAGAGAGACAAAGAGAGAAAGACAGAGAAACAATCAGACAGACACAGACAGAGAGAGAGACAGACAGACACAGACAGAGAGAGATAAAGACAGCGACATAGACTGGTGCTGTAACTACGCTCACCATTTCAATTCTACGTAATTCAACAGGAGTGAAGATCAACATCGCTCGTGTGTGTGTGTGTGTGTGTGTGTGGAATGTTAAAACGAGAATACGAGTCCTGAGATGAAAAGGACGTTGCTGATGATTAAAGGAGCAGCTCTACAGGATCCAGGTGAGGATCTGGACAGGTTTATATCTTGTCCAAGGTTGGACCATTCAGAGCAGAAGAAGGTAAAACACAAAAGATCTGAGCAGATGTGGTGCAGCAAATGTATTTATTTATTTTTAGAAAAAAAAAAACGTTTGAGATTGTGGATATTTTAGATAAAAAGTGAAATGAAATCTGCATCAGAGAGAGAGAGACACAGAGAGAAAGAAAGAGAGAGAGAAAAAGAGAGAGAGAGAGAGAGAGAGAGAGAGGGGGAATCTGTTCGTCATCCTTCATACTGCTCACACTGCTTTACCTTGCCGTAATAAGAAATGGCCTCTTTGTACTTCTCGATGATGTCCTCTGGACTCAGACAGTTCTTGGCTCGTCCGATCTCGCTGCTCGTGTCGGCGCTGATGCTGCTGCTGGAGGTCAAAGCACCTGCAGGAGCGCAAAACACATGGAGTGAGGGACTAGAAAGAAAGACGGAAAATGTACACGACAAAGAAAAAAAAGCACAGACAAACAAAAAAAGGTTTGAAACAGAGGGGAGAAGTAGAGACAAAAGGAAAAAAAGATGAAAGGACAAGACGGGGAGAGAAAGTGAAAAGTAGAGACGAGTGCAGAAAATGAAGAATTCATGAGACTTTAGATGTGAAGAAGAGAGTTATCGAGAAGATGAGAAAAGAGACCGAGAGGCAATAAAAGAAGAAACCGGGCGAGACGAGGGAGACCATGACAAGACGAGACGAAGGGAGGAAGGAAAAAAAAACAAAAACAAAAGAGAAACAATGTGGAAAAAATGAGAAAATTAATTTGAGGGCAAAGAAAAATAAAACTAATAAAAAGAAATAAAAGAGGGTGAAAAATAGAGAAGAAATGAGTGAAGACAAGAGAAGACAAGAAAAGGAGAAAAGAAAAGAAAAAAAGAGTTATGGAGAAATACACTATATGGCCAAAAGTTTGTGGACGCCTGCGCATAAGATGTGCCACGTGCTTCTTTCTGAACATCTCAATCCACAAGTCATCTCCAATTTGCTCTTATAATAAGCTCCACTCTTCTGGGAAGATGTTCCTCTTAATTTTGTGGAGATTCCTTCTGCGTCTTAGTGAAGTCAGGTGAGAGAAGGTGAGGAAGCCTAGGGGGGCATCACAGTAGGGTTGGAGCTCTGCAGCAGATCATCTTCCAACCCATGGAAAGCAGATCTTCATAGAGCTGGCTTTGAGCACAGGTTTTGGGTCTCCTGGGTCAAGTGAAGGCAATATTTCATCGGGGTGTCCGGATACTTTTGGCCGTATAATGGGATTAGAAGAGGGACGCGACGAGAAAACTGAGTGACGGGAGGAGAGATTGGAACGAGTGAACGAATGGAAAGAGAAAATGAGAGGAGAGAAAAAGGGATGAAAGGAGGAATGAAAGGAGGAAGATCATCAGAAAAAGTATACACTGTGCATGCACTATGACATGCTTATAACACATCAATAACAGTCACATTAACATTATACATTTACACAGCCCCATCTGACAGCGCACGTGTGTGTGTGTGTGTGTGTGTGTGTGTGTGTGTGTGTGTGAGATGAAACAGCTGTGAAATGGGATTCATTCAGTTCAGCAAAAACAAGCTTAAATCATGCAATTATGAATGATTATGAAGGAATAACCCACTCCACACTGAGCATTCATACAGCAATAATCCAGGAAGGGGTGGTGTGGGGCAGCAGGACGGACAGCGGGGTGTCTCTATACCCCCTAGCGTGCGATGTCGTTATTCCACGTACACCACATCCACTAGTCAAGTTACAGATGCTTCATTATTGTACAAACTCCAGTTTCTACATAACACGTGGTGCAGCCAAAAGTATTGGGACACCCGTCTTTTCTTCTCCGGACTTTAGATGCACGAGCATCGAAATTGAACTAGGAGACTGCTTTCCATGGGATAGAGGTTTGGACGATCTCCTGCTACAGAGCTCCAACCCTACTGACCTCTGAGCAGATGATGATCGTATCATCACTGTATAATTGTCCTTCGTGCGAGTAAAGAATCGTTTAAAAACAATGAAATATTCTCCATGTATAAATGCCAGATCAATGAATGTGGCGTATAAATCATCAGAGCTTTACTGTTTGCTTTGGTCCTCGACTATGTAGGTCACTTTCTTCTCAGTAAATGGACTGACTGGACATGGACGGTATAAATCAGCAGTTAGGGGGCGTCTGTTTCACTTCCCCACTGCATCGCTTGGATTTAAGATTCACTTCTTACAGACTCGGATCCTGATTTCTGATCAACCTGCTTTGTTTTAAAGCCGTGCTGCAACTTGTTTAAAGCAAAAAGCCGTGTACAAGAACATACAGCATGTTAAACACACACCCTGTGAAAAGTGTGTAATCACCTGCTCTTTTATGGTTTTTGAGAGACACATATTCCTTTTGTTTCTATGCAACAATCCAGGCCATTGAACACTATTAATTTATATTAAAGTGTCAGCTTGGGCACTAGCAGTAGATTCTGGATGGAATACATTTTGCTAGGTCACATTCCAGCTTCTTCATATATACATGAACCAATCCTAAACCAACTTGGCTCCCATTCCAAACCTCAACACCATGCGATTCCATCTGGATTCGCGAAGCGTACGTCTGAGCTCGGAGAAAAAAAACGGTGGTCTGGAGTGATCATCATGGAACAACCTACCCAGTCATCTTCACGCTGATGGAGGATTTTTCAGTGGAAGATCTGGATATTTATAGATTTGTTTGGTCGAAGTAAATCTTTCAAAACTGCCCTAGTTTGTTGCATAGAAACAAAAGGAGACGTGCGTATCTGCGTAACCATAAAACACACATTTCACAGGTACTGTTATACTAAAAACCAGGAGACACATCGATACACTGTAACTAAAAAAAAAACTAAATCGAAAAGCGTGCGGGAAATAGTCTGGAAAATCTGGTGCTTCAGGGATATATAGAGAACTGTACACACACACACACACACACACACACACACACACACACAGCAACATTCAGTCATGAAGGAAGGAAGTGTAAAAGAGTAGGGGTCGGGCTCAGGCAGAGGGATGCGGCGGGGTTTTAAAGTTTCAGCATGCAGCACAGAGCAGAACTGTACTGTACCTGGGTCAATGAGAACCTCCTGAGCTCCTGAACACACATACAGAGACAAACAGAGAGAGAGAGAGAGAGAGAGAGAGAGAGAGAGAGATAGAAACAGACAGTCTGGTATGGTTAGTTCTGCACTGCAGGTTTCAGCACTGCTGCTGCTGCAAAAAAAAAGAAATCGCAGATTCCATGCGAGCTTTCTGACTGAATTATAAATATAATGAAATAAAAGTTAATCTACAGGGTGGAGCAGGGAAACGGGAACTTCTGGTCCCAGTGTGACTCGAAAATGTTCCAGAAACTCTCCAAGGATTTTGACATTTTTGACTTTGTTAGTCGAATTGCTGAACACAAGGAAGGTTTATGTAAAATGTGTTTTTTTGTTATGGAGGTTCTGCGTGTAGGGGGCGTGGCCTCAGTGGTCCTGCAGTAAGTGCGCTGTGTGCGTGTGACTAATAAATGTGCAGGTAGAAATTCGACTGAAATCGTGTTCAATCTGGCTGCTTTAACTCGGATCATCCTGTAAGAAATCTCTTAACTACAATAAAGTTCCCGGTTATAGGCGAACTTGCAATTTTGTAAATTTCCAGTTTATTCCCATTAATTTCATGGAAATTTTGGAAAAACTGTATTTAGACCCCCTTGAAATGAGTTCTAATGGAGCAGTGGAGTGGTGCGCAACGAGTCTTCTCTGTAAATAAGAATGGTGATGGTGCGAATTCCAGTCAGACACTCAACTTTTTATAATCGCATGAGCAGACAGGACGCGATCATGACATCCTTAACTGGTAATGACTCCATCATCGTTCTTATAAAAGGTTTTATAAGAGGGGATCGAAAAACGAGCTCACGCTGGTTTCCACAATTGCTTACTTGCAAAATTTCCCATTTCCATGCACCACCCTATTTATCAATGCTGAAGAAAATGTTACGTTTCCTTTTCCCAAAAGTGGAAATAAAAAAAGCTTTATAGATATGAACGAACATGCACATCAGATTTATAGCACAAGATCAACAATAGCTACAATAATTAGATCAAATACAAAGAAATGTAGTAATTAAAAATCTTTAGTTTGCACTGTGAGAAGGAAAAAAAAGGAGAATCTCATAGGTCGTTACAGACCAAATAATAATAATAATAATAATAATAATAATAATGTCTGCAGCAGTGCTGAATTCTTCTGCACCAGACCTCCCTTAAACTCATTAACCGTGTTAGAATATTGTTAGTAGAAATGCAAGCTTTTTGCCGACAATTGAGTGGAATATTTTAATTCTTTCTGCAAATGAGATTTTATATTTACACACACACACACACACACACACACACACACACACACACACACACACACACACACACACACACACACACACACACACACACACGCACACACGCACACACCCCTAGAGGTCGACCAATTCATCGGTTTTGATTCCAGTCGATTGCGGGATAAACCGGCGCAAAAATCCATACAGATAGTTTTTCCAGGTTGCATAATACAGAACAAGAGTGGCCTCTAGAGGCGTATCACTGACGTTTGTTTCTTTGAAGTCTCTTTTTTTTCCCCATTTGGATGTAACCATTATTAATTTGGAGTCTTTTTGTTTCAGTTAAAAGCATGTCTATTATTTTCCACAATATTTATCAATAATTTATATATTCATTTAGCATATTTTCATAATTCAGAACTTTTATTTTTTTAATAAAGTTCAGTACTATTTTAAGTAGAGTATTGTTTGTTTTTTAATATATATATTTATTATTATTTTTTTTTATTTATTTTTTTTTACACACACACACACACACACACACACACACACACACACATTTTAAAACCCATCAGTTGATTAATCGGTTATCAGAGACTACGAGACAATCTGGCTATCGGTAGAATCCAGTATCGGTCGACCTCTGTGCAGTACTGTGTAAGTTTTAAGCAGGTGTGAAAAAAGGCTGTAAAGTGAAAATGCTTTCAAAAATAAGTCTCTAACTTTTCTCTATTAAAAAAGAAATAAAATTCCAAATCAAATCAATATTTGGTGAGACCAACCTTTCAGTTCTTACTTCTACACACTTTTTGGTTTTTTTTACACTTGTACAAAGTAAGGGATTTTGTAAGATCAGAGTCAGGTGTGTGATTAGACAATTACACCATGCAGGTGCTAATAGTCATCAATTTGACATGGTTGTAACCCAGTCATTAACTAAAACAGAAACCACTGTGAAGGAGCTTTAAACTGGGTGAGGAACAGCAACAAGACACAAGATAGTTCTACTGCATGAGCAAGGTCTCTCCCAGGGGCAAAGATTTCAAAGAGTTCCACATTTGTGCTTCTCAAACTAATTTGAAGAACAAAGAAACAGGTGATGTTGAGGAGCGTAGATGCAGTGGTCGACCAAGGAGACTGAATACAGCAGTCACATTATGCTTATTTCCCGAAAACATGAGATCTCGTTCAGCAGTGCCATCAGCAAAGAAGTGGAGGAAACCAGCGGGACCTGGGTACAACCAATTACTGTCTGGAGACTTGTGTCTAAAAGTGATCTTCATGGAAGAATTTTGGCAAAAAAATCAATCATCAGACATGGAAACAAGACAAAGTGTCTCGACTATGCATAAAAACACAGAAACTGGTGGCAAAAAAGATGAAAAATATGAAACATTTATCTGTAGGCAGTTTGTTTGCTGAAGTGCTGGACAGCGGTAAAAAAATGAGTCTGCAGGCAACAGTGAAGCATGGTGGAGGTTTCCTGCAAGCTTGCTGCCACATTTCAGCAAATAGAGCTGTAGATCTGGTCAGGATTAATTGTGTTCTTACGGCAGGGAAATTCAGGCAGATACTTTTCCAGAATTTAATACCATCAGGGAGGCGTCTGATTGGCCCCAAATTAACATCAAGAAGAACAAGGAGTCCTGGAAGTGATCGTTTCAACCCCGATAGAGCCTGTAACATCTACATTGTGGATGTTACAGTGTGTCTGGGATTACATGGAGAGACAGAGGGATTTGAGGAGCCTACATCCATAGAAGAGCTGGGTTAGTTTTCCCCAGATGATAACGTACCTGCCGAGTTCCTTCAAAAACTGTGCGCAATCATACCTACAAAAACTGTTTTGTAGGCAAAGGGCGATCACACTAAATATCAATTCGACTTGGATTCCTCTTGGATTACATTCTACAGTTCAGGAATGAAAATATAGCACTCGCATGTGTTTCACATTAAAAGGAGGAGGAACTCCTGTGTACCCGTTTTTTTTTTACCTGAAATCATGAAGCCAAGACTGTCACATATGAGTAAAAAGGCTGAAGGAAAAAGGTAAAGGAGACATGCAGGAACGAGTGGAAGCACCCGAGTGAGCAGTGAGTCAGTGACGTGGCTAAAGAAGAGTCAATGTGAAACATGTCAGGGACAGAAAAGTTCAATAAACTTCCCTCAGTGAGTTTCAACTTAAGGGAGGATTTTCTTTAGAATGGATGTAATAGGCCCAGGCGTGGTGCCCCAGGCGTGTACCCCAGGCGTATGTGGTGCCCCAGGCGTATGTGGTGCCCCAGGCGTATGTGGTGCCCCAGGGTGTGCCCCAGGGGTGTGCCCCAGGCTGCTCAACACTGACCTGGACGATGTCTCTTCCCGCCGTCCGTTGCCGTGGAGACGACGGGTTTGCGTGCGCTGCCCTTTCCTGCCGTGCCTCCTGGGTAATGGATTATTACAGAGGCTGAGCAGAGACCCTCCAGAGCAGCTGAGAAAAAGAGAAAAAAAGAAAACATTAACAGGCAGAATCAGTGAGTCAAAGAGAAAAAGGCAGAAACAGAGAGGCAGAATCAGTGAGAAAGAGTCAGAATCAGTGAGAGAGTCAGAATCAGTGAGTCAGTGAGAAAGAGGCAGACTCGGTGAGTCAGGGAGAAAGAAGCAGAATCATGGAGAGAGTCAGAGAGAAAGAGGCAGACTCAGTGAGTCAGTGAGAAAGAGGCAGACTCGGTGAGTCAGGGAGAAAGAAGCAGAATCAGTGAGAGAGTCAGAGAGAAAGAGGCAGACTCAGTGAGTCAGTGAGAAAGAGGCAGACTCGGTGAGTCCCTGAGAAAGACGCAGAATCGGTGAGTCAGTGAGAAAGAGGCATCCCTGAGGACAGAATGTGGGACATGCAGAATTAGAGAGAGAGATAGAGAGAAAGACTGAATGTTTATCATTTTGATTTTGCATTGTGAAAGTCCTGTTTCCACCCAGGTTCTGCCCAGGTTCTGCCCTGGTTCTGCTCGGCCCGGCCCTTACCTCCCAGCCAGAGGAAGTCATTGACGGAGCGCAGCAGCTCGACGGACATGTGGTAGTGCACCAGAGCGTCCTGTAACATTCCAGCCTGCAGACACAGATCTCCCACATGCTTCCTCATGCGGCCCTGACAGCGCTTCTTATAGTGCCTGACAGGAAAGAAGAACAAAACCCTGTCAGGCATCTCACAACACAACCACAACAACAACCACAACCACACAACACGGACTGCTACACAAGTGTCTTTTCTCAAAGGAAGAAACCGCTACAAGGACACGATCAAGGACGAAAATAAAAACAAACATCCACAGAGTGAATCCTGGTCTCTATCCGGCTTGGCAGAGGAACAGACGAGTGCGGAGAGAAGGATTAGAGGGACGGAGCAGCGGGAAAGGAAACGAGGTAACGAAGGTGAGGAGGAAGGAAACGAGGGGAGGAAAGTCACTCCGTCAGCTCACCTTTTCACACCGGACAACAAACTCACAGCACAGTGTGGGAGAAAGAGCAGAAGAAAGAGAAATAAAAAAAACACAACAAAAAACAATCAATAAATAAAAGAAAGAAAAGAAACAGGACCATTTTCTACATTCATTTTTTTATTTTCTTT
The DNA here is from genome assembly GCF_014805685.1 of Silurus meridionalis. NCBI lineage: Eukaryota > Metazoa > Chordata > Actinopteri > Siluriformes > Siluridae > Silurus > Silurus meridionalis. Next base: position 24,072,075 of record NC_060893.1, on the reverse strand, counting down.
CTTGCAGAAAAAAAAAATCTATTCTCTTCATTTCGTAGTGTTTCTAGTGTCAGTTTATAGGAGAGTTTACATTGTGGCTTTAACCAATCAGAATGCCCAAAACGTGAACGGTTCACACTCTCGCGTGAATATCCATGCCTCTGTTAGAGATGATGTATGTGGAGGTGCAGCTGCGGCTACAGTGAAAGGAGACGTGTTGAATTGTGTTAATTGTGTTTCTTGCTTTAGTGATGACTTTCATTCTCTCTGTATAATTTTATATACAATAATCTCCCGCTTTACCGGAGTTCAAATCCCCTGTTTATCGCAGAATTGCATTTAACACATAACTAATTAGTTTATCTGATTATAATTATAACATGAAGTAAAATGTTTATACAGAACTGTTTACATAAAATAGCAGTTTTGTGTTCGTCTGCTTATAGATTTTATTTTGTGATTCACTTTTGGAACGTAATCACCGCAATAAACTGAGGATTACTGTATATATAAACACACACACACACACACACACACACACACACACACACACAGTTTTATAATAAATATATTACAAAATAAATAAACTGTTCACAAAAACAAGATTGTTTAACTCATTAACAAGAAGAATCATTTAATCAATTCACTTACACTGAATTAGATTTTTTTAAGTATAACAAATCTAAAAATATCAAAATTCATCATAAAATTAGGAGGGTTAAATAAAAAAATATAAAAAAGAAGTGAAAAGAAAAAAACAATTTCTCCCCAAATATAATTCAAATTTTATTTTATTTTTAGATTAATAAATATAAAATTATTAATATTATATAAATAGCATAATATTAATATAATATAAATATAATAAAATCAATATATATTAATATATAAATATAATAAAAATATAATATAATATAATAATATAAATATTATATAAATATAATAAAATTAATATATTAATATATAAATATAATATGAATATAATAATATAATAAATCCCTGTGTGGTTCTTTGTTTATTTTATATATATATATATATATATATATATATATATATATATATATATATATATGAATAAATGTTTTTCAGTTTTCTCTGAGCTGATCAGGAACATGCTGCCAGTCAGATCTAACCCGAGTTTCAGGAGCTCACCTGCTGTCCGTGTCCAATCCGACGAAGTCCTTCTTCTCGAACGGGACACACAGGAGCGGGATTTTATCCCCGGATTTATCCGTGGCTCGGTCCAGCCTTTTGGACTCGAGGACGATGAAGATGGATTGAATGAAGTCCTGGATGGTCTTCTCGAGTTCGGGGCAGTCGTCATACCCGGGGAAGAAGGCCACGTCTGGTCTCTGGAGCTCTGCAGTGGCGTTTCCGCTCATCCCGAACGCCAGCAGGCGCGAGTCGTACAGCGCCGGACCGAGTCGCTCCTTCATGGCGCGGAACCTCTCGGAGGTGAGCGCCCATTCGCTGCCCGCTGCCGGACACCAGGCTACGGCTACCAGCCCTACGGCCCTGCGGTGGGACTGGAACTCGCCCCATTCTCCGTTCTCGGGGGCGTAGTTGTGTCGGTAGCGTACGGACAGAGATCGCTGGTTGTCTCCCACACTCACCTGGGACACGCTCGCCACACGCTTGTACACGCAGAAGAAGTCATCCTCGGGCACGGCGCCCAGTGGCTGCACCAGCACCAGCACCGTCTGGTGATCTTCAGCACACTGGAGGTAATCCGGCACGCTCATCTCGACCTCAAACTGAAAGCAAAAATATACATATCTGATTATATTTTAAAACTCCAGCTGATTTTACAATTAAAAATAAAAAAATTATCAGGATACCGGCGATTCATCAGGAAAATTGTATCGTGTATCGTCAATCACGATGAGGCAATAATATCATATCGACCAACCATAACGTCAGTGTTCTCTTACTTCCGCCTTTGTTACACAACGTATTATTATATCACTAAATAAAGAGGTTTCTAATAAATATATAT
>NC_060893.1:24047600-24067600 GCF_014805685.1 Silurus meridionalis | reverse complement strand
ACTGACTGAAGTCTCCCAGTCAGGAAGTCCAAGATCCAGTTACAGAGGGAGGTGTTCAGGCTCAGTAGGCTCAGCTTCTCAATCAGGTGCTGAGGGATGATTGTGTTAAATGCTGAACTGAAGTCTATGAACAGCATTTGCACGTACGTGTCCTTATTTTCCTGGTGGGTGAGGGCTAGATGGAGGGTCGTTAGTGATGAAGATAACTGATAACTGATAACTGATATTTTGTAATAAACATTGACTGCTGTGTTGTATAAGGTGGTGTGAAATGTTCCCATGATTCCTTTTCTCATGAGTAAAAAAAAACAAAAAACATGAAGGATTAGAAAATTCAGGTCTAATTATACAATGTGATATTGAAATAGTGGGCGGGGCTTGCTCTTTCTCTCTCTCTCTCTCTCTCTCTCTCTCTCTCTCTCTCTCTCTCTCTTTGTCAATCACATCAAAAGTAGCCAATCACAGTCGTTTATAACCAGTGGTATGTAGAAGAGGGTAGATAGTTACATTTAATCCACAAGGCTCTGTGTATGTGACGCACTCATTAATTCATTTATTAACAACAAGGTGTCGTGTGAATTCATCTGAGCCAATGGAAAAGAAGGGGGAGGGGCTTTGGCTGCTTTGATCTGTAAAAAGGGAGGGGCAAAAGGATGAAACTATCCCTATTGTCTTCTTCTTCTCCTTTCGGCTGCTCCCATTAGGGGTCGCCACAGCGGATCATCCGTCTCCATACCACCCTGTTCTCTACATCTGCCTCTTTCACACCAACTACCTGCATGTCTTCCCTCACCACATAGATGAACCTCCTCCTTGGCCTTCCTCTTTTCCTCCTACCTGGTGGCTCCATCCTCAGCATTCTTCTACCAATATAATTCATGTCCCTCCTCTGCACATGTCCAATCCATCTCAATCTCGCCTCCCTCACCTTGTCACCAAAACATCCTACATGTGCTGTCCCTCTAATAAACTCATTTCTAATCTTGTCCATCCTCGTCACTCCCACCGAAAACCTTAACATCTTCAGCTCTGCTACCTCCAGCTCCGCCTCCTGTCTTCTACTCAATGCCACTGTCTCTAATCCATACAACATCGCAGGTCTCACCACAGTCCTATAAACTTTCCTTTCATTCTTGCAGATACCCTACTATCACAAATCACTCCTGTCACTCTTCTCCACCCACTCCACCCTGCCTGCACTCTTTTCTTTACTTCTCTAACACACTCTCCATTACTTTGCACTGTTGACCCCAGGTACCTGAACTCCTCCACCTTCTCCACCTCTTCTCCCTGCAACCGCACCACTTCACTGCCCTACCTCTCATTCACACACATGTACTCTGTCTTACTCCTACTGACTTTCATTTCCCTTCTCTCCAGCGTGTATCTTCACCTCTCCAGGCTCTTCTCAACCTGCTCCTACTCTCACCACAAATCACAATATCATCCGCAAACATCATAGTCCAGGGAGACTCCTGTCTGACCTCGTCCGTCAACCTGTCCATCACCACTGCAAACAGGAAAGGGCTCAGGGCCGCTCCTTGATGCAGTCCAACCTCCACCTTGAACCAGTCTGTTGTTCCTACTGCACACTTGACTGCTGTCACACAGTCCTCATACATGTCCTGCACCACCCTTACATACTTCTCTGACACACCTGAGTTACTCATACAATACCACAACTCCTCTCTCGGCACCTTGTCGTATGCTTTCTAAATTCACAAATACACAATGCAATTCCTTCTGACCTTCTCTATTCTTCTCCATTAACATTCTCAAAGCAAATAATGCGTCTGTGGTGCTCTTTCTTAGCATAAAACCATACTGTTGCTCACAAATGGTCACCTCTTCTCTCAGCCTGGCTTCCACTACTCTTTCCCATAACTTTATGGTGTGACTGATCAACTTAATTTTCCTGTAATTACTGCAGGTCTGCACATCTCCTTATGCTTAAAGATCGGTACCAGCACACTCCTTCTCCATTCCTCAGGCATCTTCTCACCTTCCAGAATCCTGTTAAACAATCTGGTTAAAAACTCCACTGCCATCTCTCCTAAACATCTCCATGCTTCTACAGGTATGTCATCTGGTCCAACCGACTTTCCACTCTTCATCCTCTTAATCGCTGCTCTCACTTCCTCCTTACTAATCCTATCTACATCCTGCTTCACCAACTCCACATCATCCAACCTTCTCTCTCTCTGATTTTCCTCATTCATCAGCTGCTCAAAATACTCCCTCCACCTTCTCAACACACTCTCCTCACTAGTCAACACATTTCCTCTCCATCCTTTATTGCTCTAACTTGCAGTACATCCTTCCCAGCTCGGTCCCTCTGCCTGGCCAATCGGTATAAATCCTTTTCTCCTTCCTTAGTGTCCAACCTCTCATACAGCTCCTCATATGCCTTTTCCTTGGCTTTCGCCACATCCCTTTTTACCTGCTGCCGCATCTCCTTGTACTCCTGCCTACTTTTCTCATCACTCTGTCGATCCCACTTCTGTTTTGCCAACCTCTTTCTCCTTATGCTCTCCTGCACTTCCTCATTCCACCACCACATCTCCTTGTCTTGCTTTCTATTTCCAGATGTCACACCAAGTACTTTTCTAGCTGCCTCCCTCATCACTCCTGCAGTAGTTGCCCAATCATCCGGCACCTCTTCACCACCACCAAGGCCCTGTCTGACCTCTTGCCTGAACCTCACACTACACTCTTCCTCCTTTAGTTTCCACCATCTTATTCTTCTTTCAGTCCTCACTCTCCTCCTCTTCTTCTTCGCCTCCAAAACCATCCTACAGACCACCATCCGATGCTGTCTAGCTACACTGTCCCCTGCCAACACCTTACAGTCTCCAATCTCCTTCAGGTTGCATCTCCTGCATAGAACATAGTCCACCTGTGTGCACCTTCCCCACCCTTATACTTCACCCTATGATCCTCCTTCTTCTTAAAATAAGTGTTCACCACTGCCATTTCCATCCTTTTAGCAAAATCTACCACCATCTGCCCTTCCACATTCCTCTCCTTAAAACCATACCTACCCATCACCTCCTCATCACCTCTGTTCCCTTCACCTACATGCCCATTAAAGTCTGCCCCAATCACCAATCGTTCTTCCCTAGGTACACCATCTACCACTTCATCTAATTCACTCCAGAATCTTTCTTTCTCCTCCATCTTACAGCCAACTTGTGGAGCATAGGCACTGATGACATTTATCATCATCCTTCAACTTCCACCTTCACGATCATCACCCTATCAGAAACTCTCTTCACCTCCACTACACTCTTACTGTACTCTTCCTTCAGAATCACCCCTACACCATTTCTCTTCCATCCACACCATGATAAAACAGTTTAAACCACCTCCAATGTTCCTGGCCTTACTCCTTTCCACTTGGTCTCCTGAACACACAGCATATCTACCTTTCTCCTCCATCATATCAGCTATCTCTCCCTTTACCCGTCATAGTACCAACATTTAAAGTACCAACCCGAACCTCCACTCTCCTGCACTGCTCCTTTCCCTGCCGTCTCTGTAGACGTCTTCCTCCTCTCCTTCTCCTCCTTCGGCCAACAGTAGCCCAATTTCCACCGGTACCCTGTCGGCTAACGATACCTGTGGCGGTCGTTGTTAACCCGGCCTCGACCGATCCGGTATGAAATTCTCATTTGTGATCCGCATATTTGATTTGGCATGTTTTATGCTGGATGCCCTTCCTAACGCAACCCTCCCCATTTATCCGGGCTTGGGACCGGCACTAAGAGTGCACTGGCTTGTGCATCCATAATGGCTGGGTTGAAACTATCCCTATTGTAATACTGTAAAAATAAATTCAATTAAAAATTATATATTAAAATGATAACAAAATTCCTAAAAATGTATAAATATAAATATTTATAAATTTTATATTTGATATAAATTACACACACACACACACACACACACACACACACACACACAGAGTTTCTGTTCTGCTTCTCTATTTCTTTGTATTTTAGATTGTTAGCATTTATTTATTTGATTTAAACAAATAATATAAATAAATAACACAACTAATAATCAATAAACCAAAGAAAGAAAGAAAGAAAGAAAGAAAGAAAGAAAGAAAGAAAGAAAGAAAGAAAGAAAGAAAGAAAGAAAGAAAGAAAGAAACTATCTCATACCGCTAGATGGCGCAGGCGCACACCGCACTTTGGAGAAGAAGAGGAAGAAGACGCATGCGTCATGTGATCCCTGTGTGTGTGTGTGTGTGTGTGTGTGTGAGAGAGAGAGAGAGAGAGAGAGGTTTGAAGTTGTGTTGGTGTGTAGAGTAAATGAGAAAACATGTCGGGACAGTACGGAGGAGAGACTCTGCCTGGCGCTGGGGCAAATCTTCATCCTCCTCATCATACACTTCTTCATCATCCTCACCTTCCTCATCATCCTCAGCTGTGTACGGAGGAGGACTTCTGTAAGGATAGTTTCAGTTTCGGTGTGGATGAAGATGAGGAGGATGAAGATGAGGAGGACATGGCACGTGCGCTGGACACTGACAAACCCAGGATTCTGCTGATGGGACTGAGACGCAGCGGGAAGTCCTCCATACAGAAGGTCCTTACACTTCCTCATCTCATCTCTCTCTCTCTCTCTCTCTCTCTCTCTCTCTCTCTCTCTCTCTCTCTCTCTGTGTGTCTGTCTGTCTCTCTCTCTCTCTTACTCTCTTTTCTTTCTTTCTCTCTGTCTCTCTCTCTGTCTCTCTCTCTCTCTCTCTCGCTCTCTCTCTCTCTGTGTGTGTTTGTCTCTCTCTCTCTCTCTCTTACTCCCTTTTCTTTCTTTCTCTCTGTCTCTGTGTCTCTCTCGCGCTCTCTCTCTCTCTCTGTGTCTCTCTCTGTCTCTCTCTCTCTCTGTGTCTCTCTCTCTCTCTCTCTCTCTCTCTTTCTCTCTCTCTCTCTCTCTCTCTCTCTCTCTCTCTCTCTGTGTCTTTCTCTGTCTCTCTCTCTGTGTGTCTCTCTCTGTCTCTCTCTCTCTCTCTCTCTCTTTCTCTCTCTCTCTCTCTGTCTCTCTTTCTGTGTCTCTCTCTCTCTCTCTCTCTCTCTCTCTCTCTCTCTCTCTGCCTCTCTCTGCTTCTTTTGGTCTCTCTTTGTTTATGTCTTCCTCTGTTTCTGTCTCTATGTCTCAGGTGGTCTTCCATAAGATGTCCCCCAGTGAGACTCTGTTCCTGGAGAGCACTAATAAGATCTATAAGGACGACATCAGCAGCAGCTCCTTCGTGCAGTTCCAGATCTGGGATTTTCCGGGTCAGGTGGACTTCTTCGACCCCACCTTCGACTACGAGATGATCTTCAGAGGCACTGGAGCGCTGATCTTCGTTATTGATGCTCAGGTCAGACATGCACTGTGTGGCCAAAAGTTTGCGGACACCTGAGCGTAAGATTACGTTTCTTTTTTGTTCTATATCGAGTCTTCATTCGCTCTTATAGCAACCTCCACTCTTCTGCGAAGATGTTCCACTAGATTTTGGCGTGTTCTCGTGGAGAGGTGTGGGTTCCTGGGATGCAGTTATCAATCACAATCATCATGTATTCAAAATAAACAACAAAAAAAACAAATCACATGGACATTAAGTTTTCACAGTCTTCTGTATGATGCTACGGTTTCTCCTATTTTTCTCTGAAGAACCTCTCGAGCTCCATCAGGTTGAATGGGGAGTGTTGGTGCACAGCCATTTTCAGATCTCTCCAGAGATGTTTAATCAGAGTTCTGGGTTCTGGCTGGGACACTGAGGACATTCACAGAGTTGTCCTGTAGCCACTCTCTTGTTATCTTTTGTGTGCTTGGAGTGAAACATCACCCCAGTCTAATGTCCAGAGCGCTCTGGAGCAGGTTTTTATCAAGGACGTCTCTTCACATTGCTGCATTCATCTTTCCCTCGATCCTGACTGGTCTCCCAGTTCCTGCTGCTGAGAAACATCCCCACAGCACGATACTACCACCACCATGCTTCAGTGTAGGGATGGTATTGGTCAGGTGATCAGCGGTGCCTGGTTTCATTGTCTGAGAGTCCTTCAGGTGCTTTGTAGCAAACTTTTACTGAGGAGTTGCTTAAGTCTGGCTACTTTACCATACAGGTCTGATAGTTGGATTTCTGCAGAGAGGGTTGTTCTTTTCCATGGTTCTCATCTCTCCACAGAGAAACGCTGGAGCTCTTTCAGAGTGACTATATGTATAGACCAAATCATGTCCAATCAACTGAATGGACCACAGGTGGACTCCAATCAAGTTGTATAAATCTGAGCTTAATTTTGAGTGTCATGACAAAGGCTGTGAAAACTTCTCTTCATGGAGCTGGCTTTGTGCACAGGTTTGGGTTTACTAGTTCAATTAAAGGGAAAATGTCCCTTCATGCTCCAGGATCCAAAGACCTCCTACACAATTGTGTATCTCCATGTTAACAGGAGAAGAACCACATATGGCTGGGAAAAGTCAGGTGTCCCAATACTTTTGGCTGAATATATAGTAACCATGTGATCGATCTCAGCTTAAAGGTTGATGTTCCTCTTACAGGACGACTACATGGAGGCTCTGGGACGCCTCCATCTCACCGTGTCCCGGCCTACAGGGTGAACCCCACATCAACTTCGAGGTGTTTGTGCACAAGGTGGACGGTCTCTCAGACGACCACAAGATCGAGACGCAGAGAGACGCCCACCAGAGGGCTTAACGACGACCTGACAGACGCCGGCCTCGACCAGCTGCACCTCAGGTGACCCTCGAGTAAAGACTTTCAGTGTGAAAAGTGGTGCTTGGACCCCGCTGATTGCTGCACGGGGACGCTGGGAGATATAACCTCACGGGACGCTGGGAGATACCACTGCTAGTATAAATGTTGTAGCAGCGTTCAGCTGTGTGCATTAGCATCCGTGGCTTGCTAAAGTTGCTAAGCTAACATGCTAAGTTTGTGCTATGTTTCCCACTAATTTACCTTTTTGTTAACATGTTTTTACACACCTAGACTTTCCTGTCTCTGTTTTTCTCCTCTGTCTCTCTTTCTGTCTCTCTCTCTCTCTCTCTCTCTCTCTCTCTCTCTCTCTGCCTCTCTGCTTCTTTTGGTCTCTCTTTGTTTATGTCTTCCTCTGTTTCTGTCTCTATGTCTCAGGTGGTCTTCCATAAGATGTCCCCCAGTGAGACTCTGTTCCTGGAGAGCACTAATAAGATCTATAAGGACGACATCAGCAGCAGCTCCTTCGTGCAGTTCCAGATCTGGGATTTTCCGGGTCAGGTGGACTTCTTCGACCCCACCTTCGACTACGAGATGATCTTCAGAGGCACTGGAGCGCTGATCTTCGTTATTGATGCTCAGGTCAGACATGCACTGTGTGGCCAAAAGTTTGCGGACACCTGAGCGTAAGATTACGTTTCTTTTTTGTTCTATATCGAGTCTTCATTCGCTCTTATAGCAACCTCCACTCTTCTGCGAAGATGTTCCACTAGATTTTGGCGTGTTCTCGTGGAGAGGTGTGGGTTCCTGGGATGCAGTTATCAATCACAATCATCATGTATTCAAAATAAACAACAAAAAAAACAAATCACATGGACATTAAGTTTTCACAGTCTTCTGTATGATGCTACGGTTTCTCCTATTTTTCTCTGAAGAACCTCTCGAGCTCCATCAGGTTGAATGGGGAGTGTTGGTGCACAGCCATTTTCAGATCTCTCCAGAGATGTTTAATCAGAGTTCTGGGTTCTGGCTGGGACACTCGAGGACATTCACAGAGTTGTCCTGTAGCCACTCTCTTGTTATCTTTTGTGTGCTTGGAGTGAAACATCACCCCAGTCTAATGTCCAGAGCGCTCTGGAGCAGGTTTTTATCAAGGACGTCTCTTCACATTGCTGCATTCATCTTTCCCTCGATCCTGACTGGTCTCCCAGTTCCTGCTGCTGAGAAACATCCCCACAGCACGATACTACCACCACCATGCTTCAGTGTAGGGATGGTATTGGTCAGGTGATCAGCGGTGCCTGGTTTCATTGTCTGAGAGTCCTTCAGGTGCTTTGTAGCAAACTTTTACTGAGGAGTTGCTTAAGTCTGGCTACTTTACCATACAGGTCTGATAGTTGGATTTCTGCAGAGGGTTGTTCTTTTCCATGGTTCTCATCTCTCCACAGAGAAACGCTGGAGCTCTTTCAGAGTGACTATATGTATAGACCAAATCATGTCCAATCAACTGAATGGACCACAGGTGGACTCCAATCAAGTTGTATAAATCTGAGCTTAATTTTGAGTGTCATGACAAAGGCTGTGAAAACTTCTCTTCATGGAGCTGGCTTTGTGCACAGGTTTGGGTTTACTAGTTCAATTAAAGGGAAAATGTCCCTTCATGCTCCAGGATCCAAAGACCTCCTACACAATTGTGTATCTCCATGTTAACAGGAGAAGAACCACATATGGCTGGGAAAAGTCAGGTGTCCCAATACTTTTGGCTGAATATATAGTAACCATGTGATCGATCTCAGCTTAAAGGTTGATGTTCCTCTTACAGGACGACTACATGGAGGCTCTGGGACGTCTCCATCTCACCGTGTCCCGGGCCTACAGGGTGAACCCCCACATCAACTTCGAGGTGTTTGTGCACAAGGTGGACGGTCTCTCAGACGACCACAAGATCGAGACGCAGAGAGACGTCCACCAGAGGGCGAACGACGACCTGACAGACGCCGGCCTCGACCAGCTGCACCTCAGGTGACCCTCGAGTAAAGACTTTCAGTGTGAAAAGTGGTGCTTGGACCCCGCTGATTGCTGCACGGGGACGCTGGGAGATATAACCTCACGGGGACGCTGGGAGATACCACTGCTAGTATAAATGTTGTAGCAGCGTTCAGCTGTGTGCATTAGCATCCGTGGCTTGCTAAAGTTGCTAAGCTAACATGCTAAGTTTGTGCTATGTTTCCCACTAATTTACCTTTTTTGTTAACATGTTTTTTACACACCCTAGACTTTCCTGTCTCTGTTTTTCTCCCTCTGTCTCTCTTTCTGTCTCTTTGTCTCCCTTTCTATCACTGTCTATTTCTGCCTCTCTCTGGCTCTCTCTCTCTCTCTCTCTCTCTCTCTCTCTCTGCCTTTTGTGTTTTATCTCTGTCTTTCTTTGTCTCTCTCTGTCTCGCTGTCTTTTTAAATCTCTTTTTGACTTTTTCCGCTTCTCTCTGTCTCTGCCTCTGTTTGTTTGTCTCTTTCTGTCTCTGACTTTTCCTGTCGCTTTCTATCTCCCACTCTTTGTCTCTCTTTTCTCTCTCTCTCTCTCTCTCTCTCTCTGCCTTTTGTGTTTTATCTCTGTCTTTCTTTGTCTCTCTCTGTCTCGCTGTCTTTTTAAATCTCTTTTGACTTTTTCCGCTTTCTCTGTCTCTGCCTCTGTTTGTTTGTCTCTTTCTGTCTCTGACTTTTCCTGTCGCTTTCTATCTCCCACTCTTTGTCTCTCTTTTCTCTCTCTCTCCGTTTGTCTCTGTTTCTCTGTCACTGTCTCTTTGTCTCTACCTCTTTCTATCCCTCTGACTGTCAATGTCTCTTTCAAGTCTTTTTCTGTCTCCATCTCTTTCTAGGGTTTCGCTCTCATTACGTTTGTTTTTGCTTTAGTAATTATTATTATTATTATTATTATTATTATTATTATTATTTACGTTTATGTATAAAATTTATCATATAGTTATGATTGTGTGTGTGTGTGTGTGTGTGTGTGTGTGTGTGTGTGTGTTACAGTTTTACTTGACCAGTATCTACGACCACCGATATTTGAGGCGTTCAGTAAAGTGGTGCAAAAGCTCATCCCTCAACTTCCCACACTGGAGAACCTTCTCAACATCTTCATCTCGGTGTGTTTGTGTGTGTGTGTGTTTGTGTGTGTGTTTGTGTGTGTGTTTGTGTGTGTGTGTGTGTGTGTGTGTGTGAATTTATTTGCTTTATTGGCAATACCGTGCTGAATTGTTGAGTTTTTTTTAAATTGAACTTTGTGTGTGTGTGTGTGTGTGTGTGTGTGTGTGTGTGTGTGTGTGTGTGTGTGTGTGTGTGTGTGTGAGTGAACAGAACTCAGGGATTGAGAAGGTGTTCCTGTTTGATGTACTCAGTAAGATCTATGTGGCTACAGACAGTTCTCCTGTGGACATGCAGTCATATGAGCTGTGCTGCGACATGATCGACATGGTCATCGACGTTTCCTCTATATACGGGTTAGAGACACACACACACACACACGCGCACACACACACACACACACACTGTCTCTTACACACACTCACTGTCTCTCTCTCTCTCACACACACACACACACACACACACTGTCTCTTACACACACTCACTGTCTCTCTCTCACACACACACACACACACACACACACACACACACACACACACTGTCGCTTACACACACACTCACTGTCTCTTTCTCACACACACACACACACACACACACACACACACACACACACACTGTCTTTTACACACACACTCACTGTCTCTCTCTCACACACACACACACACTGTCTCTTACACACTCACTGTCTCTCTCTCTCTCACACACACACACACACACACACACACACACACACAGCAGTCATATGAGCTGTGCTGCGACATGATCGACATGGTCATCGACGTTTCCTCTATATACACACACACAGTCTTTCTTACACACACTCACAGACACACACACGCTGTCTCTCTCTCACACACAGTCTCTCTCTCGCACACATACACTGTCACACACACACACACTGTCTCACACACACACACACACACTGTCTCTCACACAGACACACACACACACACTGTCTCACTCTCTCTCACACACACACTGTCTCACACACACACACACACACTGTCTCTCACACAGACACACACACACACTGTCTCACTCTCTCACACACACACACACACACACTCTCTCTCTGTCTCACTCACACATACATAAATGCAAACACACTCTCTATCGCTCTTTCACACACACACGCACATATTTTGTGTTTGTATAGCAATTTCTTCCTCCCTCTCTCCCTCTGTTTTTTTCTCCCACCCTTTCCCCCTCTCTTTCTTCTTTTCTTTCTCTCTTCCACCCTTTACCCTCCCTCCTTCTCTCTCTCTCTCCTCAGGTTGAAGGAGGATGGCAGTGGCAGTGCGTATGATAAAGACTCTTTGGCCATCATTAAGTTGAACAACACCACTGTGCTCTACCTGAAGGAGGTCACCAAGTTCCTCACGCTGGTGTGTATCCTGAGAGAGGAGAGCTTCGAGAGGAAAGGTATCTCTCACACACACACACACACACACACACACACACACACACGTTATATAAGTTATAACTTCTAAAGACTTCTGATGGTTGTGAAGCAACATATGTACCGTGTGTGTGTGTGTGTGTGTGTGTGTGTGTGTCTCAGGTCTGATAGACTACAACTTCCACTGTTTGAGGAAGGCTATTCACGAGGTGTTCGAGGTGACTGTTGTCCGGAGGAACTGTGTAGAGGATGAACTCTACTCTCCTGGAGTTAAAGCTCCCCTGCTCAATGGCACCCCTAGAGGCCCAGTGTGGCCTGCAGCTTTCCTTGGGAGGGGCGGAGCTTTTAAACAAGCGGACAATACGTCAGCTTCGGGTGTGTCGGGGTGAACTCTGTATCTGTAATGCTGCATTGGCAAGACGTGTGTGTGTTTGTGTGTGTGTGTGTGGCTACCAGTTTAGCATCAATCATTTGGGATCGATCTCAGTCACCTGAGCGTGTTTCTCGAAGGAACTGATGTGATGCATGATGGGTATTTTTTATTTTTATATGCTAACAGACCTTTCACACTGTCAGTCATCCAGCTCACAAATGTAGCATGTTCATATTTTACGTGTGTGTGTGTGTGTGTGTGTGTGTGTGTGTGTGAGAAGGTTGACTAATCTGCATTCCGTATGACTGGATTGGATTAGATCGGATTTGGTACGTTTGCGTAATAGCTGTTTGTCTTGTCAAGCTTGGAAAACGTCTCTGTTGTTTCTATGGCAACGCACACCACACCACCTTTACCTACATTATAGCGTTTGGGAATTGACAGTTTCTGTAGCAACATCACATTCAAATAAGGGAAAACAGCCTGTTCTCTGGTTTCTATAGTAACCGCTCATTCACAAGGAGAAAAACCGCAGACTGTACCGTTTCTATAGCAACATATCCATTTGTCTCTATAGTAACTGCTAATTCAAAATAAGGAAAAACAGCATACACTTTCGTTTCTATAGCAACAGCTTATTCACAGCAGAATAACAGCAATATGATGCATAACAAAAAATGGATAAAAAGTACGATATGATGGTTCTGTAACAAAATAACACTGTTTGGTGTGTGTGTGTATATGTGGTGTGTTTGGTGTGTATGTGTGTAGTGGGTGAGTGTGTGTGTGTGTGTGTGTGTGTGTGCGCGCATGCTTGCTCGCTGGCTCTCAGTGCTGAAGAATCATCACTATACTGTCCAACGATGTATTTTATTTTCTACACAACTTGATATATTTGTATTCTAAATTGCAAACTCCTGCTTGTATAAAACTGTGTGTGTGTGTGTGTGTGTGTGTGTTGGACATGTTGTTGGTCGATTTATTTTTTTTACACAACCTGGTCAGGGAACTGATTCTCGTCTCGATCGTCTTTGTGTGAGATCACAGCACTGATTTCTGTCAGAAAAGGTGTCTGTGTGCCAATAAATTCTATTTTGTTGAGATCTTTAATTCAGTGTCTGTTTACGGTTCTTTACTGATGCACAGTGTACGAGGTGGTAGCAAAAAAGGTTTGTGACTAGTTTTGTAACACTCCAGCAGAGGGCAGCACGAGGCTGCATGCACAGTCACAGGGAGCACTGACCTTCATAAATCAGTGTCCCAGAAGAGATCGTCCTGTGTACATCTGGAGATGAGCAACCGGTGCTATTATGAATACGTGCCCACCACGCCGAGCGAGCACGTGGTCAGGACGTGATCTCGATTTTGCACCCACCCTACTTGCCAGATTTGTCTCCTGTGGACTTCACCCTGTTCCCGAAGATAAAGCTCAAAGCTCCAGATGCTTCATGTGCTTTGAGAAGAAGACTTCCAGGACATGTTCCAGAAGTGTCAGGAACACTGTGAGTGCTGTATTACAGAGCGAGTCTCAAAACTCTGATAACACCTCCTACATGTGGCCTACAGCTCATATAGCATTATAATTTGGGGAAATGGAAGCTCATGGTTAAGGCTCTGGGTTACTGATCAGAAAGTTGGGGGTTCAAGCCTGCCCAGCTGCCACTAGTGGGGCCCTTGAGCAAGGCCCTTAACCCTCTGTTCTCCAGGGGGGCTGTATCATGGCTGATCCTGTGCTCTGATCCACAGCTAATTTACACCATGTTTCATCTCAGGCTGTTCTTCACCTCCACCTCATGCACCAACATCCTGTTACACTGCCTGAGATCATTACTGTGCTTTGCCCTCTAATCTACTAGGAAGATGTTCCACTAGATTTCGTGGAGATTCATTCAGATACAAGGGTGTTAGTAAAGTCAGGGACTGATGTAGGTGAAGTAACGAGTCAGCGTTTACATTTATCCTAAAAGTGTTCAACAAGGTTGGAGATCTATAGCAGGAGATCTTCCACTCCAACCAATTGTAAAGGATATCATCACGGAGGTCTTTAAGGAAAAAACACTGGCCCTATAGTGGACAAAACAATTGTAGTTTAATAAGAAATGTACATACTTTCTATAACAAAATATTGTAATGCTGTCCAGTTGCCACTAGGTGTCAGACATAGAATACATAGAATACATTGTTTCACACGATACAGTCCGAGTATTCAGTCCTCTGATTTTTCTCTTTTAAAGGGAATAAATCTTAATTAATACCCTTATTATATACTTAATAACCGAATAAAAACACTGTGTTCATGACAGCATGGCTCATGAGGATCTTCTGTGTGAGCTCAGCATAAAAAACATTTCATGAAACTTGTGATGAAAGTGGGTGTAGTATGTTTTTTATTATTATTGTGGTTATTGTGATGTGGCTCAGTTTATTATAGAAACAATAAAATACCACAATATTACAAAAATAACATTCGAAAGAGCACAAATTACTACTACTAATAATAATAATGATAATTATTATTATCATTATTATTATTATTACTATTATTATTATTAGTAGTAGTAGTAGTAGTATTATTGTCATTATTATTATTATTACTATTATTATTATTATTAGTAGTAGTAGTATTATTATCATTATTATTATGCTAGTACTAATGGTAGTTATAATACTATTTCTGCTGCTATTATTACAACTATTACCACCAATTATATTTCTAAAACTTACTGCTACTACAAATAATATCACTGCAAGTATAGTATTACTATTATAATCACCACTAGTATTACTGTATTGGTATTAGTATAACTAATACTAATACTAGCAATACTAGTAATACTACTAATCATCATCATGTTAGCAATACTACCACTATTATTATTATTATTATATCTTTTATTCATTATATTAATGAGATGTCATTTACATCATAATTGTAAAAATTAGTTCAATAATAAAAGAAAAAAATAAAATATATCAAATCGCTTAATACTACTAATAATATATATATCTTATTCTGAATTAAAGCCAATAATTTATTTTTTATAATATTAACTTTATATTCTTTCACATTTTATACCGACGTTTATTAGAAAAATCGTTTACAGGCGTGTGGATTGTTTTCGCCCTTATTTGGTATTTCCGGTAGTGTGGGCGGAGCTTTGCAGTGGCGTCCCCGCCCACGGTGTCCTCAGTATCCTACAGCGCGCGGAGTGTTGTAGCCCGCAGAGGCGCGCGCGTGACCGAGCTCCGAGTTCACTCCAGAGGAAAACCGGTAGGAGCTTCACTGAGATCTTTTTATTTATTATATCCAATTTATACTGTTTTATTTTTTATCAGAAATTAGAAAACTTTTACACTTTCACAGGAATTACACAATTAACCGATTTGCATCTGTTTTTGTAGACAGATTTTAATGGATCAATTTATTAATTAATTAATTGATAATCGTTTTGCCAACGTGCACGCGCATGGAAGTATTACATTATACGGTTTTGTTTTCTTTTTTTTATATATATGCTTTGGTGTTCACAAATGTGCATGCTTTTTTTTTGTAAAAGATGTGGTCCATACTAATGCAATGTAACTTATGTACAGCTTACAGGAGAAACATTTAAAGGTAACAAAAATAAAGTAAAGCAATGCAATGTATCATCATAACCTGTAATTTTATTATCATTTGTTTGCATTAACACAAACGTTACCCTGCGTCACCTATTCATAAGCTTTCTAAAATGTTTCTCATGTACACACTTACCCATATTTCATGTCCATACTTACAGATGCTGAGAGTGTGTAAAGCTGTTCTGTGTGTAAAGACAGAATTTTTCAATGAAAATCAGGTTTAATATGTGGGCATTCATAGATTTGTTTGGTGAAAGTAAATCTTCATACAGTAAAATTATCCAGTAGGTTGCACAGAAGCAAAAAGAACATGCATGAGTCTCTTAAAAACCATTAAAACTGTAGTGTTCCACACGTTTGAGGCCACCGTACATTTAATGTGAGTGTGAAATGAGCAGATTTGTTAAGTAAACACCAAAAGCTGTAAAGGTTTAAATCTCCAGAGCATTCATTTTGTTCAATCTAAGTGGGCCCAAGTGGCTCAGGGGAAGTTGAGAGCACTGACTCTAATGTATTTGACACCCATGCGATATAATGCGATATTATCACAGTCACACAATAAGCAGGAAAACGCCGGTTATTTCTGTCCGTGGAATTTTCTGCGGCTTCCTCTTTTCTCTCTAACGTCTCTACTTTCTCACATTTCGCTCACATTGTCTTCCAGCTGCAGTTCATTTCGGGGGATCGGACAAAAGCACACCGGGTCCTTATTTTGAGCTATAAAGATTATATATATATATATATATATATATATATATATATATATATATATATATATATATATATATATATATATAAATGCCTACATTTTAAGCTAGGGAATGAAAAATGCAAAAATGTTGATGATAGCCAGGACCGTTTGTGAACCTTCAGGGTCACTAATGACATACTCAAGGACTTCATTTCTCATGTTCAAGAAATGTGTTTTTATTTAACACAAAAAGCTCAGAACCCCTCAGTGCTCCAAGGGTCAAACTCTCTGTGGTTCCCCTATGCTAGATAAAATCTTGATGAACTGCTCCCTAGATGAAACAGTGAGTGAGAAAACATAATGGAGTACATGCTAGAGTGTCTGTCATTGTGAAGATTATGCAATGTAGTGTTCTATAGGCTTCTCTGTGTCTAAGTAAACATGATGCAGTGCCCTATAGGCTCATCTTTGTTCAATTAATTATGATGCCGTTCCCAATAGCCTCCTATTTGTGCAAGGAAACAAAAGGCAGTGCCATGTAGACTCTTTGGTATGTTAAATAACATGATGCAGTGCTCTATAGGCTCCTATGTGTTCAAGAAAACATATTGCAGTGCCCTGTAGGTTCCTCTGTGTGCAAGAAAACATGATGCAGTGCCCTGTAGGTTCCTCTGCGTGCAAGGAAACATGATGCAGTGCCCTGTAGGTTCCTCTGCCTGCAAGGAAACATGGTGCAGTGCCCTGTAGGTTCCTCTTTGTGCAAGGCAACATGATGCAGTGCCCTGTAGGTTCCTATGTGTGCAAGGAAACATGATTTCATGCCCTATAGGCTCTCTGCATGTAAATAAACATGATGCAGTGCCCTGTAGGTTCCGCTGTGTGCAAGGAAACATGATGCAGTGCCCTGTAGGTTCCTCTGTGTGCAAGAAAACATGATGCAGTGCCCTGTAGGTACCTCTGTGTGCAAGAAAACATGATGCAGTGCCCTATATGCAGTTTTGTGTGCAAGGAAAAATGATTTTATGCCCTATAGGCTCCTCTGCATGTAAAGAAACATGGTGCAGTGCCCTATAAGTTTTCTTACTTTAGTTAAACATTTTGAAGTGCCCACTATAATGCTGAGGTTCCTTTCCAGTATAGATTATTCTATGTAGTGATTTATAGACTTCCCATTGTATGTTCAAATAAACGCATTGAAATACCCTGTAGGGTTTACTTTCAGTGATGGGTACTAAATGCAGTACCCTATAGGCTATGCATGGTGTAGTGTGGTCTAAGATGATACTCTGCGTGAGAATCTGTGATAAGGTTCCATAAACGGTGCCTTTCCAGTGCAGAATATTTTAAGTAGTGCCCTTTAGGCTTTACTATGCACAAAGAAACAAAAAGACATGCCTTGTAGCATTCCCTTCCAGTGCATTGCAGTGCCCTATGGGTTCTGCTACATTTGTGAGGAAACGTGGTGTTCAGAGTGCCTTTGAGTAAAGAATATGTAATGTAGCGCCCTATAGGCATCTTTCTGTGTGAAACCTTCATTCGGAATTGCCCTCAATTGTACTTTTCCATGTAGAAAACACGATGCATTGACATTGTAGGCTCTGCCAGATGAAAGAACAGGATGCAATGTATCTTTAAGGTGATCCAGTGTGCCCTGTAGGCTGTTGTATGGTAGAAGAAAATATGTCTTTTGTGTAGAATATGTCTAGAAAACTTAATAGTACACTTCTCTTCTGGTTCCCAAGTTTCCTGCAAAAAAAAAAGGCCTGCAAGGATATGACTCAAGAGACATTTGTAACAAATTCAGACAGTTTATCTGATTGGTTCGAGATTTATTGCTTCCCTGAGGAGAACGCATAACGCAAAGAGTTTGAAACATAACACTCGATCAATGTGGATTAACGACGGGATTAAGTTTATTACCTCCAGTAAACCACCAAATCCACCATCGTGAAATATTTGGTTGAATTTAAACAAACGTTTTTTTCCACTCCATTTTTGTACACTCGTTGTGCATTTGGTTTTGAATCCAGCGTGTCTGAGGGTCTTTCTGAAAGCCATCTCAACTCAGAGGCATGTACGTCGAGGGCTACAGTTATGTGGGTAACCAGCATTCCACCATTTCATCCACTCCCATTTAAACACAACCTCAGAGAAGAACATGATACATGGAGGACTGTCATCTTTACCACAACATACCAGGAAGCTACACCGCTCACTTGTGCTGGTCTAATTGCTAAACCCGGGCGCCTTCAGGATGCAACACAATACAGCAGCTTCAACGCAACTGCGTAAGACGACACCAGGAGATGGAGGGAGTACAATAAACATCCAGCACAGTATAAACAACTACACACTGTATACATATTCCCTGCACAGCATAAGCTGTATGCAGATTACACGTGTTACACTGCTCGTCCCACAAGTGTGTATATGTAGTACACCGAGCACCACACCCTGAGCTGGGACCAAAAATGCCTGGGTGAAAAAAAAGCCCCTTCTTGACCACATGAAGGACCCAGAGCTCATTCTGGCAGACAGAACTACTACTTATGAAGATAAAGTCTTTTCATAGGCGGATAAATCCACTGAAGCCTGGGCTACTGAAGACAAAAGTCTGCACAAGCTTTTTTGGACAGATGAAACCTTTGTTTAGACCTTGCTTGGACTGAAGAAGCTACATCTTAAAGCACCTGGAGCTTCTCGGTAGATGTTGCACCTGGCGCATCTGTTTGGAGAGATAGAACACCTGGAGCTTCTGCCTTAGAAGATAAAAAACACTGATTGGTCAGATTAAATCGCTGCTTTGGTCTTGAGAAGCATTGCTCAGGCAGACAAAGCCCCCTCTCAGTGGTGAAAACATGATGCAGTGACTTCTAGAGAGGAAACATAAAGAAGTGCCCTCTAGGGTGCATTTCTAGAGAAGAATATATGATGGAGTGCCATATAGGATTCGTATGTATTTGAAATCACGACAAAGTGCCCTTTCCTTTTTCGTTTTACGGAGATGCCGTTCCCTGTTTTGTGTAGAACATGTCTACAGATCTTCCTTTTTTCTGGATCTCGGAGCCAGTGCTTGAGGTGTTGTTAGCTACACTATGCACCCAAAAGTATTGGGACATCTCACTATTCCAGCCACATGTGCTTCATCTTTGAATGAAGCTACAAAATTGGAGGCCCATAGTTCTCCAAAAATCTCTTCAAGCAAACTCTAAAATCTAGAGGAACTTCTATGCAGAAGTGTGAAAATGTGGAATGGGATGTTCAAAAATAAGTACATATCCTTACATATCTTATGGGCAGGTGTCCACAAACTTTTGGACTTATATTTACTGTTTACACAGTGAGTTAAAATGTGACACAAACCAGCAGTTAAAAGGTGACATTATGTCTGGACGCAACCTCGCACCCCTCCTTTTTTCCTCTCCCACATTTCCAATGATGTCACGTTTTGTTCGCGCCCCCGTGAGCCAAGGCGTAAATAGTTTCCACTTGCCTCCTGCAAACACGTCGTTAAAAAGCCTGAACGCTGCGGTGTAAACAGGACACTTTGTTTTTTCTACGCCGATTTTTCCCCCTCTGTCCGGAGTGGAACGATCCAAAGCTTATGTTTTACATGGAAACAAAACGGTGACACTAAATATGCTGATGTCATGATGCTGAATTACGAGAAAAACTCAAATCAGATCATCAAAACATTTTGATTTGACTCTCGGTTTCTTTGATGTCATCGTGCGATAGTTAGTGCTTAGCGATGCGTAATAACACTGAATTCATTTGTAGTATTGTGTAGTGTAGTATTGTGTAATTTGACTTTCAGAGAAAGACATGTGTTTGGATTTTAGTTATTATTAATATACATATTTTCTTTTTTTTTTTTTTTCCTGCTTTTAACATCAACTTTGAGGACAAAATGTTCACTCGCATGCTTAATAAATAAATCCACCCACTAACAGGTGGCATGATGAAGAGATGATCAGTGTTCTGAGAGAGAGAGAGAGAGAGAGATACAACACACACACACACACACACACACACACACACACACACACATGTTCCTTCATGGTTCATCTGC
>NC_060893.1:23987600-24045100 GCF_014805685.1 Silurus meridionalis | reverse complement strand
TCCTATACCCTAACTCTACCCCAATTCCCAACTCTACAATAACCCTAATCCTTTGCCCTAATCCTATACCCTAACTCTACCCCAATTCCCAACTCTACCCTAACCCTAATCCTATACCCTAACTCTACCCCAATTCCCAACTCTACCCTAACCCTACACTAACCCTAACCTTATACCCTAACTCTACCCCAATTCCCTAACCCTAAACCCTAACTTTACCCCATTTCCTAACTCCACCCTAACCCTACCCTAACCCTAATCCTATACCCTAACTCTACCCCAATTTCCAACTCTACCATAACCCTAATCCTAAACTTTAATCCTATATCTTAACTCTACCCCAATTCCCAACTCTACCCTAACCCTAATCCTATACCCTAACTCTACCCCAATTTCCAACTCTTTCATAACTCTAATCCTAAACCCTAATCCTATACGCTAACTCATCACCAATTCCCAACTCTACCCTAACCCTAATCCTATACCCTAACTCTACCACAGTTCCAAACTCTACCCTAACCCTACACTAACCCTAATCCTATACCTAACTCTACCCCAATTCCCAACCCTACGCTAACCCTTATCCTATACCCTAACTCTCCACAGTTCCAGACTCTACCCTAACCCTACACTAACCCTAATCTTATACCCTAACTCTACCCCCAAGTCCCTTATCCTAAACTCTTACTTTAGCCCAATTCCTAACGCTACCATAAATCTACCATTAACTATAACTCTAAACTCTAAACTAAAAAGTCTATTTTGTTAAAGTGTTTACTAATGAAAACATGAAGGCAAAACTGTTTATGCAAAAAATATACCAATGTTCTGGACTGACTTTCAGCTTTCGAATTGTTTATATTTGTTTGTAAAGGCACTATGCATATGTCACCAAGAGGGGAATGAGTTCCTCCAAGGTTTACTGTCTCAGGGAGTTTTTCCATGTGATTGTTGCCTGTTAGTGATGTCCAGTGTTAAATTCATCTTACAAATAAAACTTCATTACATTGATTATAAATGGTTATACCGATCTTATGACCAGGTGTCCACAACCCTTTGTTCATACCTTTGTGTATTGCTACCTTTTGGGTGAGATGTTTATTTTGTTTGTGTGTATTGCAGGTTGTGTTTGAGTGTAGATCAGGATGAGTGACCAGTTCAACTGTGAGAACTGTAACGAGTCTCTGTACGGGCGAAAGTACATCCAGGTGGACGACGTCCCTCACTGTGTCCCCTGCTACGATCGTCTCTACGCCAACGTCTGCCAGGGCTGCAAAGAGCTTATCGGACACAACTCACGGGTCAGACAGAGAGTTTGTGTGTGTGTGTGTGTGTGTGTGTGTGTGTGTGTGTGTGTGTGTGTGTGTGTGTGTGTGTGTGTGATGATGATGACTATGAGTGTGTAAGATCTGAGTTTTATTAACATTTGATAAAAGTATTATTATATCAACAAATTATATCACACCCAGATGATTGTATAATGTGTGTCTGTAGGTGTGTGTGTGTGTGTGTGTGTGTGTGTGTGTGTGTGTGTGTGTGTGTGTGTGTGTTTGGAGGTGTGTGTGTGTGTATGTGTGTGTGTGTGTGTGTGTGTGTGTGTGTGTGATGATGATGACTATGAGTGTGTGTAAGATCTGAGTTTTATTAACATTTGATAAAAGTATTATTATATCAGCAAATTATATCACACCCAGATGATTGTATAATGTGTGTCTGTAGGTGTGTGTGTGTGTGTGTGTGTGTGTGTGTGTGTGTGTGTGTGTGTGTGTGTTTGGAGGTGTGTGTGTGTATGTGTGTATTTGGTTCAGTACAGCCTTGTGTTGATTTAATTCACACTCTGGAGGATTATGCCATGGCGTCATTATATAAACACGGTTTATCTTGTGAAAAGCTTCTGACTGTTCGGAATGCACTCGAATACAATTACACACAAGTAACGGCAATAATTATTCTGAACATCTCAATAAATCTCTGTGTAAAAATGTCTGTGTATGTTTAAAACTTTGTAAAATACACTTTGCCTTGGAAGATGAATAACCAGTAATGAATTGGAAATTATTCTGGAAATTTTATGATAAACGTTTTGTGATTTCAGTTACAGTTGCCTTTCATGTGCAAACTGTGGTGTGATTGGTTACGGGGCATTGGTGTGGGAACTGTGTTCTGATTGGGTGCCGGGGTATAAGGAATGGGAACCCTCGTTTGATTGGGTGCAGGGGTATAAGGGGTGAGATCTGTGGTCTGATTGGTTATAGGTTCATTAGGAGAGGGAACTGGGTTCTGGCTGGTTACAGAAGTATAAGGAATGGAAACCTTGTTCTGGTTGAATACAGGGACATTGGTTACAGCCATCTGTGTAAACACAACACAGACTTTGGATATACTTCCACTGCTAAACTGTGACCCAGTATAGTGCTCTGCAAAATTATGCACATCTTTTTAGTATCAGTACTCTATTAGACTGGATAAACAACGTTGTTAGTAGAGTCTTGCCACAGCTTCTCAATCAGAGGCTTTGCCTGGGACATTTAGGTCCCTGGTTTTGAACCACTTCCGTGTGGTTTTGATTGGAGACTGGAACAGGTTTTCTTTTTCTTTTGTCCTATTTTTTGTCTCTACTGATGAAAAGTATCCCCAAAATACAAGTTACCACCATCATGCTTTAATATTGGCATTGTGTTCTCAGGGTGATGAGAAGTATTGGGTTTGCCCTAAATGTTGATCTTTCCAGTCTTTCCATGTATTACTGACTTCTTGGTTAATTCTTTCACTGATCGCTCCTTTACCCAGTCAGGACAACTCAATTCAATTTAATTAATGGTGTGATATTTTTCCAGTAAAACTGAGTCATACTTTTTTAATAGATAAGTGTGTTTTGTGTATGTGTGTGTATGTGTGTAGGAGTTGTACTATGATGACCACCACTACCATGAGGAGTGTTTCCGTTGCTCCCACTGCAGTCGCTCGCTTGCCAATGAACCTTTCACCTGCCAGGACGAAGCCCTTCTGTGTAACGACTGCTACTGCAGCGAGTTCTCCTCCAAATGTGTCGCCTGCAACAAGACCTTCATGCCAGGTATATAATATCAGGTATATAATATCAGGTATATAATATCAAGTATATAATATCAGGTATATAATATCAGGTATATAATGTCAGGTATATAATATCAGGTATATAATGTCAGGTATATAATATCAGGTACATTATATCAGGTATATAATGTCAGGTATATAATGTCAGGTATATAATATCAGGTACATTATATCAGGTATATAATGTCAGGTATTGTCAGGCAAAAGAACGTGCCGGAAACCGAAGTGAAACCCACAAGGCTTTTAATGAGAAAATAACAGGGCAAAAACACAAAAAGGAAACCCCAGGTTGCTAAACCAGGTAAGAGCTGTGATCAGGTAGAAGCAAAAACAAAACACCTAGAGTCACGTAGCCAACAAATAAACAACACTGAGTAGCTTGAGTAGTCCGACAGTGTTCTATTGCCTAAGCTGTAGAACGGACAATGAGCTGGTGGAGGAACGGGGGTTATATAGCAGGGAAGCTGATGAGTGCCAGGTGTAGCTGATTAGTAAGTGGGAGAGTGGCTTGGAGTGATAAGTGAAGGTGTGGCTGGTGGATCCTGACAGTACCCCTCCCCAGGCGGCTCGGCGCCCTAACCCTGCGCCTGGGTCGACCCCGACCCCGGGGCGCTGGCCGATGCGGATGAGCGGCGTGGAACTCCTCCAGGAGCGATGGATCCAATATGTTTTGCCTCGCCACCCATGATCGTTCCTCAGGGCCGTAGCCCTCCCAGTCCACGAGGTATTCCAGCACCCTGCCCCGACGACGAGAGTCCAGCACCTCCCGTACCGTATAGACTGAGGGTTGTTCCAATACTTCAGGCGGAGGGGGCCTGACCTCGCTGGGGCGTTGGGCAGTCGGAGGATGGTGTGGCTTGAGAAGTGACACGCGGAAGGTTTGGTGTATCCGGTACTGTGGCGGGAGTTCCAGACGGTATGCCGCTTCGTTGACCTGCCTTTCGATCCTGAACGGCCAGATGTACCGGGGGCTCAACTTCCGACAGGGAAGCCGCAGTCGGAGATCTCTGGTGGATAGCCAGACCCAGTCTCCGGGCCTGTAAGCGGGGGCCTCCGACCTTCGTGCATCCGCATGTCGCTGGGTTTCCCTCACTGCCCTGCGCAGCTGAGTGTGTGCAGCATCCCATGTCCGGACACTCTCCCAGAACCAGTGGTCCACCGCGGGCACGTTGGAGGGCTCATCGGACCAGGGAAACAGTGGGGGTTGGAACCCCAACACGCATTGAAAAGGGGTGAGACCTGTGGTGTCTTGGCGCAACGAGTTCTGTGCATACTCCGCCCAGGGCAGGAACCGGCTCCACTCCTCCTGGTCCTGATGGCAATATGTCCTCAGGTACCTCCCCAGCTCTTGGATCTTCCCTCGGTCTGGCCGTTCGACTGGGGGTGGTAACCGGACGACAGGTTGACAGTGACTCCCAGTAGTCGGAAAAACACCCTCCAGACGTGTGAGGTGAACTGAGAGCCCCGGTCCGACACTATCTCCTCAGGGAGGCCGTAGTTGCGGAAGACGTGATGGAAGAGCGCCTCCGCGGTTTCCAGAGCTGTGGGGAGGCCTCGGAGAGGGACAAAGCGGCAGGCCTTGGAGAACCGATCGACGACCACGAGAACGCAGGTGCGGATGTTTTCGTCCAACTCCCATATGATCGGGCTCAGAACGATCGTCGGAGGCAAGATAGGCTGGAGAGAGCATCGGCCTTGCCGTTCTTTGAGCCTGGTCGATAGGTGATGGTGAAGTTAAACCGAGTAAAAAAAAGAGAGCCCATCGTGCCTGACGGGGATTTAGGCGCTTAGCCTCACGGAGGTACTGAAGGTTCTTGTGATCCGTGATGACTATGAAAGGATGGACAGCCCCCTCCAGCCAGTGTCTCCACTCCTCCAGGGCCAGTTTGATGGCCAGGAGTTCCCGGTTACCGATGTCGTAGTTCAGTTCCGCTGGAGACAGCTTTTTTGAGAAGTAGGCGCAGGGATGGAGTTGAGGGGGATTCCCTGAATGCTGGGAGAGGGTGGCCCCTACGCCCGTGGAAGATGCGTCCACCTCGACGACAAATGGGAGCTGGGGGTCAGGATGATGGAGAAGCGGAGCGGTACAGAACCTCGTGCGTAGCTCCTCGAAGGCCTTTTGTGCTTCTGGGGTCCAGGAGAGGGTCTTGGCTTTTCCTCTCAGGAGAGATGTGAGTGAGGCGGTAACCAGGCTGAAACCTCCAATGAACCGGCGGTAGAAGTTGGCGAAGCCAAGAAACCTCTGGAGTTCCTTGATTGAGGTGGGAACGGGCCAATCCCGTACGGCCATCACCTTCCTTTCATCCATCCTGATGCCTGCTGCGTTGATGTTGTAACCCAGGAACTGTATCTCCGAGCGATGGAACTCACACTTGGGAAGGTTGAGATATAGTCGGTGTTCTCGCAGCCGGGCTAGGACCTGGGTGACGTGCTTGTGGTGTTCGTGCAGCGTCCTGGAGTAGATCAGGATGTCGTCAATGTAAACAATTACGAACCGATGGAGGAAGGGACGGAAAACCTCGTTCATACAGTTTTGAAAGACCGCCGGAGCAATGGAAAGGCCATACGGCATGACCCGATACTCATAGTGACCAGAGGGAGTAATGAACGCCGTCTTCCACTCGTCCCCTTCACGGATGCGCACCAGGTTGTACGCGCTTCGGAGATCCAGCTTGGTAAAGACGCGAGCCTCACGTAGTTCTTCCAAGGCCTCTGGGACCAGGGGGAGCGGGTACGGAAGCGGGGCGATCTGTGCATTAAGGCCCCTGTAGTCAATGCAAGGGCGCAAACCCCCGTCCTTCTTTGCCACAAAGAAGAAGCTAGAGGCCGCCGGGGAGGAAGACTGGGTGATGAAGCCCTGTCGGAGGGCCTGTTGGATGTAGCCCTCCATTGCTTGGTGTTCCAGGGCTGACAAGGGGTAGACCCTGGCCCTTTGGTAGCTTAGCCCCAGGCTTTAGATCAATGGCACAGTCCCACGGCCGGTGTGGGGGTAACTTAGTGGCGGCCTTCTCACTAAAGACGTCAGAGAAGGCCCGATATTCATGCGGGATCTCCACCTGAGCGGGTTGGGGAGCTCCTTCCACTTGAGTAGCTGCCAGGGTTAAGACGGTCCGGAGGGGAGTCGGGAGTGGACGTAAACACTTGTGCCGGCAGGCGGGGCTCCACTCCAAGATGTCGCACGGGTCCAGGAACAAGTAGGGGAGTGCTTGGCTAACCAGGGACGACCCAGGATCACGTCCACTGTCAAATCCTCCAGTACGAGAAGTTGAATCTCTTCTTGGTGTAGCACTCCAAATTGGAGGACGATAAGTGGAGCACAGTACTTCACCTTGCCCTTCCCTAATGGTCGTCCCTGGATGGTCTGGACGGCCAGTTCCTGGGATCCCCTGGAGGCGTTCTAGACACGCCTGGGAGATGAAGTTCCCCGCGGATCCTGAGTCAACTAGGGCGTTAGCCGATAGAGAGAGAGCAGGGGTTACCAATGTGACCCTGAGCGTAGACAGATGAGTAATGTCAGAAGAAAGCGTGACAGTACTCACCGTCCGACGAGGAGGCCTCACAGGACATTGGGCCACGCGATGTCCTCTCTCTCCACAGTAGAGGCAAGCTCCGGCCGCCCACCGGCGCTCCCTTTCTTGCCGAGACAGCCGCTGTGACCCGAGTTGCATGGGTTCGGGTTCTGGAGTTGTTGGCGCTGCCATAGCCTGTGCTGGTTCGACCTCGGGGGATTTGCAGGCTGCCAGGTGTTGAGAGACTCGGATGGATCTCTGAATAAATGCCTCAAGCCACAGAGAGTCATCATAAGTGGCCATCGCCAGCCGGAGCTCCTGATTTAGGCCTCTGCGATATACAGCCAACAGTGCCTTCTCATCCCAACCAGCAGATGCCGCCAGAGTGCGGAAGCGGAGGCTGTAACTCGACACGCTGTCTGTCCCCTGGTGGAGGTTGAGCAGCTGATCAGCGGTTGAGGTATCCCCGGGGGCGGTGCTAAATACCTCGGTGAAATGACTCGTGAAAGCGGCGTATGACGTCAGGGCCGGGCTCGCTGCGCTCCAGAGCGCTCTTGCCCACGCTAGCGCTCTTCTGGTGAGCAGCGAAATCAGAAACGCGACCTTTGCTCGTTCGCTAGGAAAACATTGTGGTCGCATCTCGATGTAGATGGCCGCCTGGAGCAGGAAGCCATGACATTCCGCCGCATTTCCGGAAAAAGACGCTGGGAGAGCCATCGGGCTGCCGGATGGTGGAGGAGTTTGGTGTGCGGCTTCCGGCCAGAAAAGCCTCTCGAAGCGCGGCGGTGAGCTCCCTCACGAACTCGGACGTGGAAACGGGCTGGTCCTCCGCTAACCCGGACGCGGCAGCGGGCTGGTCCTCCATGCTGAGGTAACGCTGTTTCTTTCCTTCCGTGTTATGGTGCCCCTCGGTTTTGTGAAGGTCCGTTCTTCTGTCAGGCAAAAGAACGT
Organism: Silurus meridionalis; assembly: GCF_014805685.1. Lineage (NCBI taxonomy): Eukaryota > Metazoa > Chordata > Actinopteri > Siluriformes > Siluridae > Silurus > Silurus meridionalis. Next base: position 24,037,544 of record NC_060893.1, on the reverse strand, counting down.
GCCGGAAACCGAAGTGAAATCCACAAGGCTTTTAATGAGAAAAGAACAGGGCAAAAACACAAAAAGGAAACCCCAGGTTGCTAAACCAGGTAAGAGCTGTGATCAGGTAGAAGCAAAAACAAAACACCTAGAGTCACGTAGCCAACAAATAAACAACACTGAGTAGCTTGAGTAGTCCGACAGTGTTCTATTGCCTAAGCTGTAGAACGGACAATGAGCTGGTGGAGGAACGGGGGTTATATAGCAGGGAAGCTGATGAGTGCCAGGTGTAGCTGATTAGTAAGTGGGAGAGTGGCTTGGAGTGATAAGTGAAGGTGTGGCTGGTGGATCCCTGACAGGTATATAATGTCAGGTATATAGTATCAGGTACATTATATCAGGTATATAATATCAGGTATATAATGTCAGGTATATAATATCAGGTATATAATGTCAGGTATATAATATCAGGTATATAATGTCAGGTATATAATGGCATAATAATGTTTCACTCCCCGAGTATTGCCAAACGTTTTTGGGACCTTTGGGACATTTTATCCCCTTTTTCTGGTGTGGGTGAACACGTTTTCTCCTGACAACGGGCCTGTGAAGACTCACTGTCTCACATAGTGTCAGGTATATAATGTCAGGTACATACAAACAGCTGGACTGGTGGCACTTGCAGAAGGGATGCCATTATAGCTGGGGAAAAAGGGTAAAGAGTGTTCTTTGATCACAGTTCTGGTGTTTGGTGTTTAGTAAGTTCACCACGCAGACACAGAGATGAGGCATAAGGAGTTTTCATGAATCAGGTGTGAAGATCATGATTAGGACTGGATCGACTTGCAGAGCTGCACTCGTCTGCCCATGGGGATCACATTAAACTTTACTAACATAAAAACAAGTGACAGCTAATGATGAGCAAACGAGTGATGACAAAGTAGAGGAAGAGAGATAGACACCCAGACAGACAGACAGACAGACGGGGTATACATGAGTCATACTGCAGTATCAGTTTCTTTATTTCACACATACACAGAAAGTATGTTCAGTATAATTGTCTCAGCACATGTGTGACTCACCCATCTTTCTTTCTTTCTTTCTTTCTTTCTTTCTTTCTTTCTTTCTTTCTTTCTTTCTTTCTTTCTTTCTTTCTTTCTGTTTACTTGTTTTGTTATTTCTATCCTGTTCTACATTACATTTAGATGTCTTTCTATTTTCTTCCCTGCTCTGTTTGCTTCATTGTCTTTATTTCTTTCTTTCTGACTGTCTGTCTGTCTGTCTGTCTATCTATCTATCTATCTATCTATCTATCTATCTATCTATCTATCTATCTATCTATCTATCTATCTATCTATCTATCGATGATGTGATGATGATTGTGATGATGGTGATAGAAATGCATGGTGTTGATCAGGTGATGTTACTGCACTATGTCCTAAAGCTATACATGGGCATCACATGCCCTATTACATCACTTCCTGTGTGAGAGGTGACTCTCTCCAGCCCAGATTTTATCAGTGGAGTAAATATGACTGGAATGAACCGGACATGTGTTTATAAAGTCTATGCTCCACCTTCATTCTCCACTTTCTGTACTTCACCTCTCAGTCTTTCTTTCTTTCTTTCTGAAGCTTTAAAAAGCTTCTTTTTCCAAATATCGAGTACGAGAATATTATTAATGAACCTTTTTACTGTGAACATTTTTTGCCCCCCCTCAGGATCGAAGAAGTTGGAGTACGGTGGTTCTACCTGGCACGAGGAGTGTTTTGTGTGTTGTGTGTGTCAGCAGTCTTTGGGCTCGCAGTCTTTTATCCCTGATAAGGACCAGTATTACTGCGTGCCCTGCTATGAGGGACGCTTCGCCCCTCGCTGCAGTCACTGCAAACAGGTCTCACACACACACACACACACACACACACACACCTACACATGCTTTTTTTATATACCTAATACCTAAATACCTAATGAGAAGCTTATTCATTTACCAGTCATTCCTGAATGTGTATGTGTGTGTGTGTGTGTGTGTGTGTGTGTGTGTGTGTGTGTGTGTGTGTTGCAGATACTGGTGCAGGGCGGGGTGACATACCAGGACGAGCCGTGGCACAGGGAGTGTTTCCTGTGCACAGGCTGTAAAATGCAGTTGGCAGGTCAACCCTTCACCTCTCAGGGGGACAAACCTTACTGCGTCAAGTGCTTCAGCCGCCTGTACGCACAGAAATGCACCGCCTGCAACAAAGCCATCACAGGTGTGTGTGCGTGTGTGTGTCCGTATATTTACAGTACATGTAAAACCGAAGCGATTCCGTCTATTGCCTTTCCGTTCTGAGCTACCACCTACTCTTTTCACAAGGCAAGGTGGAGTAACACACTCGCAGTAACGTGCTGTACATCCAGTTCCACATCAGAAGTCTACAATTGGCTTGTCTTACTGTAATTGACCGAGAAGAACGAGAGGGAGAGAAAGAAAGAGATCAGATAGAGAGACTTCACAGAATGAGACACCATGGCCAGTTTGCTCTCCTGCCTCTCAGAATTCAGTGGTGGATGAAGTACACAAACCATGCAGTTGAGTGAAAGTAGATCCTCTCTGTAAAATATTCTTCCAGTAATAGTGTCCCTTTAGACTTTCACTTGAGTAAAAGTACAAAAGTGTTTGCCTTCAAATATACTTAAGTATCCAAAGTACTGATTTATTATAACTATAATGTTCTTTTTATCATTTTTATTAAAAGATTCTTTAATTAATCAACTCAGTTTATGTGAAAAGACTTGAATGTGACTCTCAGCACACTGATCTATTAATAGAATGATATTAACGACTCAAACACTGATTGATTTCTATTACAATTATCATGAACTCAAAACTACTTAAAACATATCATGCAAATAAGATGTTGTGTGAGATCGAGTCTGGAGTTTCTTCATCATTTATTCCTCTGTAAATGATCTGTTGATGTTGAACTGATGCTGAACTGTATGTTGGTGATCAGTAGATACACCGAGCGCCAATCAGAACACGTGTAAAACAGAGCCAATGTGGGTTTGTTTTTGTACATTAATATTCAAATCTAACAGAAGACTCACTCACAGGTGCATTAAGGTAGAAATATCATGTGAGTCTTCTGACTGAGCATTTTCTAGGGTTGTGTGTGTGTGTGTGTGTGTGTGTGTGTGTGTGTGTGTGTGTGTGTGTGTGTGTGTGTGTGGTTATTAAAGACGAGAATGAGTTGAAATGTAAATAGGATAAGACTCTTTGTGCCTACTACTAAACAGAAATCTCTTTTTGTCTCTTTGCCTATCTCTCTCTCTCTCTCTCTCTCTCTCTCTCTCTCTCTCTCTCTCTCTCTTTCTCTCTCAGGTTTTGGTGATGGAAAGTACGTTTCCTTCGAGGACCACCAGTGGCATCAGTCGTGCTTTAAGTGCTCCGGATGCTCCGTCTCTCTGGTCGGAGCCGGATTTTTCCCCAGCGGCTCAAAGATCCTGTGTAAAGACTGTAACAACTAAAACACAGATTGTGTGTGTGTGTGTGTGTGTGTGTGTGTGTGTGTGTGTGTGAACCTGAACATTGATTCAGGATCAGGTGTTGGAGATCCAGCCTGGTCAAACCTGACGTTTTTATTTTATCGGTTTTGTTTTTAAACGTTTTGACATTCTATATAAACTAATCTGTGTGTGTGTGTGTGTGTGTGTGTGTGTGTGTGTGTGTGTGTGTGTGTGTGTGTGTGTGTGTGTGTAATCTGTTTATTATTTCAAAGCAGTGTTTATTCTGAAGAAATTATTCACACTATACCGTGTGCAGTGACTCCCCACACTTCCATTTCTACACTTGATTTGAGTTTTATAAGATTGAATATTGTTTGCACGTCCTTCAATCGAGATTTGGCACCAGATTCCGAAAAAAGATTTGAGGGTATGAACCTGATTCGGGGGGAGTGTCTGTGCTTGACTTAAGGATGTCACAAAAAAAGCTAGACCAATCCTGTGTGATATGCAAATTACCATATAAGCATTATTTGAGACTCTGAGGAGCTCTGAATATAGATTTAAACGAGCGAGTCAGATACAGTGCTCCTACAGCATAGAGTTATAAGGGCCTTGCTCAAGGGCCCAACAGAGGCAATGTGAGAGTGCTGGGGCCTAAATCTGCTGAACTTCTGATCAGGAAACCAAAAAAATGTTTCTTATATTTTAGTAAAGTTTATTGGGTTTAAACACATTATTATTATTATTATTATTATTATTATTATTATTATTATTATTATTATATACACATTATTTTTAATGGTTTAGGATGGCACACTGAGGACTCAAATTACTTTTAGCCATAATATATATACAGTATATACACACACACACACACACACACACACACACACAGAGGTAGTAATTGACGTTTTTTTACGATAGCTGTACAAAGTAAATTGTTACGATATTAAAATTTTCACGCACCATTTAAATTTTCACACAATACTTTGGGACGTTGCCAGGATGTTCGCATCTCCTGCTTTGTGAGATGCCATAGAGTTCAGTTGTTTTGGTTTTAGAGCACATATTTTTTGTGTTATTGGTGTTTTAAAGCCTAATTTTAGATCTTATGTTACTCCATTTTATCGCTATCACTCGACCCTGAAACTGAACGTGTCCGGTTCACGCATACACGTGTAGTGTAAAGTTTATACATTACGGTAGTGTAAATTACTTTTTACGGATTACACTATACTACTCCATACTGATCCTCAGACTCCTGGGTAGGCAAGGCCATGTCTAGACAACATTTTTTTAAGTTACGATGTTGTCATGGCAGAGCTCAACAGTGGCAGCTTGGAAGATGTTTGGGCTCAAAACCCCCAACCTTCTGATCAGTAAGTCAGAGCCTAACCACTGAGCTCCCACCTTAAAAAAAAAAAGCATTGGCACATAAAATGTTTTGCTCACAGATTATATTATAAATTGTTTTGTGTGTGTGTATACTTTGTATAATCAAACGTAACAGAACAGTAATAGCTACATCATAATTTCCACACACACAAACACATGCACACTCGTTAGTTACGGTGTGTTGATCCGGAGCTCAACAACTCGTATTTTCTCCAATCAAAAACAAATTGTTGTGGTTAAATAGTTGAAGGTGTTGGTAGGCAACAAGGAAACAGGAGCACCAAAACACAAGCTAGCTAAAATCTGAGGTAAATGATTTAGCCAGCTAGCACACTATTATTATTATTATTACAGGGACAAGGTGAATGGACTCGAAACTTGATAAATGACACAAAATCATCAGGAATGTCAATGTTTCTCCTCAGAGGTGAATTTTCCACTAAAATCCTTCTGTTAGCTAAAATTATCCTGTTGTTATACTCAGCATCCACAAGATTCTGTGTAAATAATTAGTAGCAATTCAAAGCCAATGAATCATAATGATGACTCTTACATAAACACTAGCTACATTCAAAGACCACTCCACACACACACACACACACACACACACACTTGTTTTTGTTCTAGCCTTTTCCTAGCGTGAAGCTGCCATGTCGTATATCAGCACAGCAAAATGACAAATGTATTCCGCATATTTTCCTTATCACATTCCACATCTAATGATTTCTACCTGAACAAATGCACACGTTTTGCGTAACCTGCCTCAAGACGTCTCGACGGGCGTGAAGAACCGCATTCCAGCAGCCGTTTAGCGTTTCGGTTATATTTCAGCATGTAAATTAGCCGTAAAATGTTTTCAAGGTGCCACTGAAATTCTCACAGTAGTTGCAATATAGACATTAATGTGTAAACTAATGCTCACGTTACAAGTTTTCTCTCTTTTTATTCCATTTTAAAGGTTCACGTTCATGTTCATATACACGTTTCATTGTTCCAATGGTATACAAGATACACTTTTTGGACAAAAAGTATTGGGACACCTGACTTTTCCAGCCATATGTGCTTCTTCTGGTGGAAGAACACCATTTGGATGTTCTAGCATGACATTTTCCCCTCTCGGAGACAGAAACCCGTTCCACATGACAATGCCCCTGTGCACAATGTAAACTCAGCAAGCTCTGACCTCAAACCTATGGACATCTGACCTCATAAGATTGGAAGATTGAATGATTTTTGAACATCTGTTTGCTTTTATAATATCCTCCACTGTTCAAGGAAGATGTTCCACTAGATTTTGTGGAGATTCATTCAGCCACAATGGAGTTAGTAAAGTCAGGTACTGAATGTAGGTGAGGTGAGGAGACCTGAGCGGCAGTCAGTGTTCACTTTCATCCCAAAGGTGTTCCATAGGGTTGAAACTTTATAGCAGGAGAGCTTTCACTTCAACCCATGTTTTGTGTTTTATTGTATGGCACACTTAATAAAAAAGTATTAAATCTGGGAAATTCTGAGACTTTTTTCTTCAGACCTCTGTTTATTAAAGTTTATACACACTGTCACTTTGTACTTAATAATAAAAACTTTTGATTTATTGGAGTAAACCATGTTAGAGTGTGGACTTTCCCCCTTCTCACTTACAGTACGTTAGAGCAGATAGAGCTTCATTTCCCAACTTTAACTCTGACTGTTACAAAGCCTTGACCCTAGAGACTCCTTCTATACATGTTGAACTGACATGAAGCCTCCTTACAGTAAAACTTCACAATCTTATTGATTAGATACAGGTTTTTATTTTTATATTTCATGTTTATTTTATTCTATAAATTTGTTTGCCTAATTTTTTTATTCTATTCTACACTTTTACGTTCTGTTAATTTCTATTCCCATAGAAGTTTTTTTTATTCTAATTTATGTTCTAATATTTTTTATTCTATTAATAGTTTTATTCTATTGTATTATATTATATTATATTATATTATATTATATTATATTATATTATATTATATTATATATTCTGTGTTCTATTCCTATATGTTGTTCTTTTTAATTCTATTTAATTCTATTCTATAGATAGTAATATATTACTTTATTTTATATTCTATTTTAGAGTCTTTCATTTCTTTATGTTCTTTTCTATTTTATTTTTTCATTTACTATTCTATTCTATTCTATACATTAAAGTTCTGTTACTTTCTATTTCTTCAGGATTACATTTTTTTTTATTCTATTATTTTGTTAATTAATTCTATTATAGACAAGTCTATAGTGCACTATTCCTTTATGTTATGTTCTTTTGTATTATTATTATTATTATTATTATTATTATTAATATTTATTCCATGGTTCTTTTGAGTTCTACATATTTTTTCTAATTTACTGTATCAGATTGCATTATGTTTAATTCTATTGAATTCTGCACTGTTCTCTGGTCTAGTGTTTCATTTTTGATTGTATGTACATGTATGTACCAGCAGGTATTATTTTAGCTCTGATATTCTTTGTATTATGTAATTAAGATAAAGTACCACTGGAATCATTTCTGAGGAAGTGTATCTGAGTTCACCCCATCCTACATTAACGTGCAGTTGGGAAGAAAGTCTGCACTTAATCATCACCCAGATGTTTTGTCCTAAAAAGGGCAACACGATCCAAAACAGGACTTTGTGTCTGAGGTTTGAAAGACACTAACTGCCACACAGACTCCTTTTAATAATGAGTAATGGATGTGCAGGTCCACGTGCACCACTCCACTCTTGCCTCGGTGTGTTCCTGACCCAGGAGAGTGTTGTAGTGCTGCTCTTCATAGCTGACAGGCTGAAGAACGAGCGAGGAACCGAGGCCCATGTGGGAGGAGGAAGATATGTGACTGTGTTCAATCAAAAGACCCAAGCTGCCGGTGGAACAAAGAACCTTAAAAGGTGAAGTCTGAGTACGGTGAGTTGAAGGTGCTAAAGAGAACTCAAAGTGGGAAAGGTGGAACTGTCAGTCTCAGTGTGACTTTCTGAAAGAATTGATACCAAAGAAATTATTTTACAAACCACTCTTTTAGCTGAGTCAATCAAAGGAATCTATCAATCTGGAGGGTTCTATTCAATTCAATTTATTTCTATTCTATTCTACTGAATTCTATTATTTTGTATACTGTTTTTGTATTCTATTCTGTACATAGTACAGAATAGAATACAAAAACAGTATACAAAATAATAGAATTATTCCTACGATGGACTCTAACATCCATCGTCCAGCCTGAAGAAAAGAACCAGCGGTGTTTATTTCCTGTTTCACAATTCTCATGACTGTTCTGGGAGTCGAGCCTTGACCCTGCTGACTGACATCTGAAAGAAAGCACTACACACACACTCACACACTCATTTGGCAGGAAATCAGAGCAGTATCAAGCTCAGCTTACGTCTTTTCCTCGGGAGGAATGAACCATTTGTTTGTACTAGGACTGACTTTAAATCCCCGATGATTTTCTGCTCCTTAAATAAAGGATACAATAATGGCTTTTCGTGTAGCACACTGTATTTTAAACAGAGAGTCGTCGCCTACGCCTTTCAAAAAACCTCCCAACAATACACATGTTCATAAAAACACATCCAGCCAGCATCTGCAGGCCACATCAGCTATTTCTGTCAGCTTTGTTTTTGTTACTGTTTCTATACGAGTCTAAAGATTCACTCAAGCTTTTTTCCCCGGTTATATAAGTTATATAGCTCAGGGCATAAATGTGTGAAGTGAAATGTAGTTCTATCACAATCGGCAGTGCCACGGCTCTAGAATACTGTTTAACATCATCCGTGGTCATTTTTCCAGGAAGTGGTCAACATGCTTAACATTGAAGTCAATGAGTGACCCATAACAAGCCCTTACTGAATGACTAACTGACTGAAACACACGCACACGCACACACACACACACACACACACACTCATTGCTCGAAGGTTTAACTGCGATAGTAAAAGTGACTTTCCCAGCATTACTGGCGTCCACTGTTTAAAACACAGATAAGATGACCATTCAATAAAATTCCCACCAAATGAGTGTGCAAAAAAAAAAATCCAGCAATAAAGCAGCTCATTTATTAAACACGTACGCTCCTGATTTCATCCTCGTCTCCTGATTTCCACATCACTGACACTTGTAAACGAAAGATTAAAAAAGTGTTTTATATCCGATATTAAAAGTGACGGCCATGTTTTACTGAGTAACTGTTCATTTACTTTTTGTTTATTAATCTGCCGTTTTACTTTATATTTAACTGTTCTTTATGCTGCTGCAACAGCATTTATATTATCTATCTATCTATCTATCCATCTATCTATCTATCTATCTATCTATCTATCTATCTATCTATCTATCTATCTGTCTGTCTGTCTGTCTGTCTGTCTGTCTGTCTGTCTGTCTATCTATCTATCTATCTATCTAGTTTTCACTTTAAAAAGTAATGAATTTTTAACTAAATTAATTAATTAAGATTAAATTGTCACAATCGAATAAATGAATATATTGTATAATAAAAAAAAGTCCCAAGTTTGAATTAAAGTAAATGGTAAATGTGTGTAAATGGATGAGGTCTTCATCTACATGCATTGGTCTAAGAGCAGGAGGAGGAGCTTTCATTTATTTTTGTCTTTTCAGATATTCAGAATTTTTTTTTACATAAATCAATCAATCAATCAATCAATATTAATAATAATTATAAGAAATGTAAGTAATTAAATGAGACAAATAATAATTAATTCAGTAAAACTTGCAGTTGCTTTGGATTTTTTTTCTCAGATCAGAAATGAAATTCTCAAAACTACTTGTTCAGCCTCCACGTCATGTCGTCATTTGTGCTCATCATGAGAACATTTCTTGTTGCTTTGATCAAATTGCGAACGCTTTTGTACATTAATTTAATCAATTGTGTACGAGTGTCTGCTGTTTCCTACATTATCAGTTGTTTATTTCATGTTAATCAAAATATATTCTACTGATTTCACCTGAATAGTTTTAACCCCCAAAAACATCTCAGCATCAGTTCATTGTGTACGTCAGCGAATGTAAAATGATTCAACCAGTCATCATCATCTGTCATCTAACATTTCTATTACACTGTTTTTTGTAAATGTGTTCGATTGATGAATTGTGCAGATGAATGTTGAACGTCACTAATGAGGGCGAGTGAACGACATCAGATCAACCAATGATCAACCAGTTCTCTAAAACAGGTCAAAGGTGAATCTGGTGAAGCTTCAGTTGGAGAGTGAAAACAGACAAAACACAGAATTCTACATTCTCAAAATGAATCAACAACCAAAAAACAAACGAACACGAGTACAGTAAAAGTGTGAATCCTGTCCGGTCTTTTACAATCAATATAAATCAAATATCCAATTAAATAAATGAATTTGTGCTGAAATTCAGATCCCAAACAGTCAAGTGTATTTTCAGTCTCTGTGATCCAAACCAGAGTTTATAACAGGAAATCCTGAAAACACGACTAAACATTTTGATAATTTTGTTTGTAAACAATCACAAAGACACTTTTCATTCTGATGGGAATGAGATGTTCATTGACACAAATACTCACTTTTGAGGAATGAACTGAGGATTTTGAGAAAAGTTCAGGCTTTTGCAAGAAATCCAGTGTTGTGCTTTTTGTACACATTGTTCTGAGAAATTGCAACTGAGAAAAACTCTAATGCAATTAACATGAATAAAATTCTAAATCAAGCAAATAAGAGATAAAGAAAATAAAGAATTAAAAAATATATATCAAATTAAAAGCCATAATGATGTTAAAAGTTAAACGGTTAAATGGATGTTAAATGGTGAATATGAAGTGATTCCGAGCTCTACAGTTAATTGTCGAGTTTTATAGAATTAATAGAAGTGCATGAGGAGAGGATTGTAGAGTTTTATAGAATTAATAGAAGTGAATGAGGAGAGGATTGTAGAGTTTTATAGAATTAATAGAAGTGCATGAGGAGAGGATTGTAGAGTTTTATAGAATTAATAGAAGTGAATGAGGAGAGGATTGTAGAGTTTTATAGAATTAATAGAAGTGAATGAGGAGAGGATTGTCGAGTTTTATAGAATTAATAGAAGTGCATGAGGAGAGGATTGTCGAGTTTTAAAGAATTAATAGAAGTGCATGAGGAGAGGATTGTCGAGTTTTATAGAATTAATAGAAGTGCATGAGGAGAGGATTGTCAAATTTTATAGAATTAATAGAAGTGAATGAGGAGAGGATTGTAGAGTTTTATAGAATTAATAGAAGTGAATGAGGAGAGGATTGTCAAATTTTATAGAATTAATAGAAGTGAATGAGGAGAGGATTGTAGAGTTTTATAGAATTAATAGAAGTGAATGAGGAGAGGATTGTCGAGTTTTATAGAATTAATAGAAGTGCATGAGGAGAGGATTGTAGAGTTTTATAGAATTAATAGAAGTGAATGAGGAGAGGATTGTAGAGTTTTATAGAATTAATAGAAGTGCATGAGGAGAGGATTGTAGAGTTTTATAGAATTAATAGAAGTGAATGAGGAGAGGATTGTCGAGTTTTATAGAATTAATAGAAGTGAATGAGGAGAGGATTGTAGAGTTTTATAGAATTAATAGAAGTGAATGAGGAGAGGATTGTCGAGTTTTATAGAATTAATAGAAGTGCATGAGGAGAGGATTGTCGAGTTTTATAGAATTAATAGAAGTGAATGAGGAGAGGATTGTAGAGTTTTATAGAATTAATAGAAGTGAATGAGGAGAGGATTGTAGAGTTTTATAGAATTAATAGAAGTGAATGAGGAGAGGATTGTCGAGTTTTATAGAATTAATAGAAGTGCATGAGGAGAGGATTGTCAAGTTTTAAAGAATTAATAGAAGTGCATGAGGAGAGGATTGTCGAGTTTTATAGAATTAATAGAAGTGCATGAGGAGAGGATTGTCAAATTTTATAGAATTAATAGAAGTGAATGAGGAGAGGATTGTCGAGTTTTATAGAATTAATAGAAGTGAATGAGGAGAGGATTGAGGGATTTCTCTGCACCCTGTAATGTGGGAGTAAAGCAGTCCATGTGCTCCTCGTCCACGCGGTTATAGGAATTTGGAAAATGAGTTTCCTGCACGGAAAAATCCGGGAAGGATCCTACAACACAGACAGAAAGTACATGAGAGTGGAACTATTGTAGCGTGTGGGATTTGTGATGTGCAGCGCCACTTAGTGGTCAAAACATCAATGACACTACATCACTCATTCATTTCACACGATTAGTTTTTCCTGGTTGCTTTGGAGCGTTTCTTAGATCAGAAATGATATTTTTTAAATTACTTGTTCAACCTCCTCATGTGCACATTCATGTAATTGATTGTATACAATTTTTTGCTGTTTCCTACATTATCAGTTTTGTCATGTTGCTCCAAATCTATTATATTGGTTCTCACCTGAAGAGTCTTAAACCCCAAAATAGTTAGGCATCAGTGTGCCTAGACTGTGATGTTGTAGTGTGGATATACCTTCTGTAACACACAAATACATGTACGAATATCTGTATTGCATTAGTGTATTTTTTTCCACACAGGACTGCAGGATTACCTCATGGGGTGGCAGAAGACCCCTTTTCACACCTCAGCAAGAGGAGACTATTTGCACCATAGTCCGAGCAAACAATGCCATTAGGCTGAGGGAAAAAAACAGAGGGCATCTTAAGTATCAACAGGGTGTTAAAGACTCCACATCAAACGGCTGTACCGTGTACCATGAGAAAGGAACAGTGACCGTGTAAAGGAGCTACGGTACCAGTATGTACAGATAAAACATCTTCATACAGTAACTAATTTACATAATTTACTTCTTATAGTGACTTACACACACTACAGTGTGACCCATATACATGTATAGCTGTAGGAAAAACAACATGCAGTGTGTGTGCATTTGATGTATCTTATGAAATGAAATGCATAATTAATTGGGTATCTTCTGGGTTGGAGCGTAAGATAGGAGTCAAGCGAAACACCACACTACTTCATTTACGTGGATGAGGCTGGCAGGGTCCGTCATATTCCCCTTATAGGCCCATACAACACACAGCATCTCCTCACCTTCTTAAAGATCCTCTATAGGACTCTCATCCCTAATGAAAGGGCTCCATTTTTAGATGATTTACCAAAGTGTGATACTTTGGAATACTGTGAGTTTCCATCACTCAAACAGCATCAGGAAATGGTTTTTGACCCATAACAGGAAGCTGATGCAATGCCCCCCACCCTATTCCCCCATTCCTCCATTCCCCCACCCAATCGAGGAGTTGGGAAGACGTGATTGCGAGCCACATGCTCAGATGACCCTGCTGGTTGCCATGGATGCAGCATGTGAGGAGATAAGAAGCCTGCAGAGCTTTCCAGAAGTTTTTTTCCCCATGCCGTACTGCAAAGGAATGAAAATCATATTTTCCCCCATCGTGCTTTTCTTTTCTTTGTCAGTCCATTAATGCAGTACAATAAGTGTGAATCCTGTACAGAAGAAATTCAGCCTTGTGCATTTTCACTCACTGTAACCCAAACCGTAGATGACACCAGGAGACACACTGGTTAGATTTATCATGGCAGTGAAGCACACTTTGAACCCTGGATAGACTCCTACACAGTGCACAAAATGAAATTGTTTAACGAATTATCAATCGACATAAAATTATCTATACATCTTTAAATAAATAAATCAATCATCATGTCATTTAAACAAGGGACCAACTCCATTTTTGTCTATTTTGTATTTATTTTTGTTCACAGAGTAAAAACCGACGACACAATTCTTTTTCACTTACAAAAAAAAAAAAAATTAAAAATGTAAGTCACAAATGGAGCATCATAAATACACACAATCCAACAGGATGAAAATACTTCGTTGTGGATGGGTACAGTGTTACAAAAAAAGTGTCCCAAATCCGATGCTGGAAGCATGCAGATGTTTACACAGGTGTGGAATGAAGGGGGTGGAGCTTCCAGGTGCACTGACTGACAAGAGAGGAAGACGAAGAGGATGAGGAGAGAGTTTATAACCACATGCACTAGGATTCGCTGAATGGCAGATGGGAGTGATGAATAAACGCAGGCTTTGTGTGTGTGTGTGTGTGTGATGAAATGGTATATAAAGTCCAGGTCAAACACTCTCCATCATCATCAGGCTGAATAATCCTATACACACACAAAAAAAAAACATCAAACACTCGGATCAAACCATAAATTTAAATCTCTGAACACTGATTCGTTGTTCAGACTGCCGTGGAGGGAATGGACTTACCGCTCTGGGCTTTTTATTCATCTTCATGTCAAATCTACAAACAAGAAACAAAAACAACGAGTTACATCCTTCACACAGAAAGAGACGTGTTTCTCCGTTATCACCTTCATCTTTTAATCATCATCATCGCTGCTTTTCAACTTTATATATATATAAAATAATAGTAAAAAAGTTGACATGCAGAATGAAACTACGCACACAACCGACTACAACTTCAACAAACCATCCAGCTAAAGGAGCTGAAAACAAGCTGCTAGAAAAAAAGCAAGTGATGGGAAAAAAAACAGAATAAAGGGAGGAGGAGATGCAGGAGGGACAGGAGGTGAAGTTCAGACTTACTCAAAGTCATAATCGAACATGGCGGAGGGGCTGAGGGGGCAGCATTAGGGGAGAAGAGGAGAGAGAGAGAGAGAGAGAGAGAGAGAGAGAGAGAGAGAGAGAGAGAGAGAGAGATTAGTACACTAGACTGGCTCTGCTCTATACGATGCTCCTGTTCCCTCAGTAAGATCACAGACATTACGTAATACTTTAATGAAAACAGAAAGATTATACATGAATACGTGACGGCACATTAACAGAGAGCCGTGAATCCAGTGTGGGCGATTCCACCAGAGTAACCATGCTGTGTTTACACGTCGATTTAAATCATCAGAACAGACGTCTACTCTACAACTGAAACAAACATGGTACAGAGAACTCTATTCAAAACCTACACCTTCAAGAAGTAGAAAACTACAGAATAGAATAAAGAGCACTGTAGAATAGAACTAAGTAGAAAACTATAGAATAGAAACGATTAAAATAGAATACAGGACTATAGAATAGAAAATAATAGAATACATTGAAGAGTTTACTGTTGAATAGAACAAAAAATCATAAAACTACAGAATAGAATTAAATAACGCTATGTTATTTTTTATTCTGTTTAATGTTTAATATTCTTGCTGTATTTTGCCTGGAGCCTCAGTTAAGAATTTCAACCTACAAACCGTCACTGACAATCTGTACATATTACAAATACAAAATTATACTTTTAACTCTAATAGAGTAGAGTAGAGTAGAATAAAGTAGACTAGAACAAAATACAAAACTACATAGAATACAATAGAACAAATAGAATAAAACAATAGCGCACTGTGGGACAGAATAGAATAAAAAAAATTCAGAATATAATCAATTAAAATATAATACTGCACTATAGAATAGAGCACTGTTAAATAGAACAAAATAGAAAACTATAGAATAGAATAGCGTAGAATAGAGTAGAGTAGAATAAAGGCATATAGAATGATATAGAAGAGTAGAATAAAATGGAATAGAACATAATACAAAACTACATAGAATACAATAACAAAACAACAGTGCACTATAGAACAGAATTCTAACACGTGTTCACAGATCACAGTCAAAAAATCATCAGTCACTCTTTGTCTCCCTTACTGCCCAAGTGTCTCTCTCTCTCTCTCCCCCTATCTCTGTCTCCCTCTCAGTCTCCCTCTCAGTCTCCCTGTGTCTCCCCTCAGTCTCTCTCTGTTTTTTCCTCCCTGTCTCACCTCAGTCTCTCTCTCTCTCCCTGTCTCCCCTCAGTCTCTCTCTCTTTTTCCTCCCTGTCTCCTCAGTCTCTCTCTCCTCTCTCTCCGTCTCCCCTGTCTCTCTCTCTCTCTCTCTCCCCCTCTTCCGCAGTCTCTCTCTCTCTCTCTCTCTCTCTCTCTCTCTCTCCCCTCAGTCTCTCTCTCCCCTCAGTCTCTCTCTCTCCTCAGTCCCTCTCTCTCTCTCTGTCTCCCTCAGTCTCCCCTTCCTCAGTCTCTCTCTCTCTCTCTCCCTGTCTCCCTGTCTCTCTCTCTCTCCTGTCTCCCTCAGTCTCTCTCTCTTTTTCCTCCCTGTCTCCCTAAGTCTCTCTCTCTCTCTCCCCTCAGTCTCCCCTTCCTCAGTCTCTCTCTCTCCGCCTCCTGTCTCTCTCTCTCCTTCTCCCTGTCTCTCTCTCTCTCCGCCTCCCTCAGTCTCTCTTTTTCCTCCCTGTCTCACCTCAGTCTCTCTCTCTCCCTGTCTCCCTCAGTCTCTCTCTGTTTTTCCTCCCTGTCTCCCTCAGTCTCTCTCTCCTCTCTCTCCGCCTCCCCTGTCTCTCTCTCTCTCTCTCCTCTCTCTCTCCTCAGTCTCTCTCTCTCTCTCTCTCTCTCTCTCTCTCTCTCTCTCCTCTCCCTCAGTCCCTCTCTCTCCCCTCAGTCTCTCTCTTTCCTCCCTGTCTCACCTCAGTCTCTCTCTCCCCTCAGTCTCTCTCTCTCTCTCTCTCCCTGTCTCCTGTCTCTCTCTCTCTCCTGTCTCCCTCAGTCTCTCTCTTTCCTCCCTGTCTCCCTAAGTCTCTCTCTCTCTCCCCTCAGTCTCCCCTTCCTCAGTCTCTCTCTCTCCGCCTCCCCTGTCTCTCTCTCTCCTTCTCCCTGTCTCCTCAGTCTCTTTCGCCTCCCCTCAGTCTCTCTTTTTCCTCCTGTCTCACCTCAGTCTCTTTCTCTCTCCCCTCAGTCTCTCTCTCTCTCTCTCCCTGTCTCCCTCAGTCTCTCTCTCTCTCTCTCTCTCTCCTCCCTGTCTCCCTCAGTCTCTCTCTCTCCCCCTTTCCTCAGTCTCTCTCTCTCTCTCTCCCGTCTCCGTCTCTCTCTCCGTCTCCCTGTCTCTCTCTCTCTCTCTCTCTCCTCTCTCTCCCCTCAGTCTCTCTCTCTCTCTCTCTCTCTCTCTCTCTCTCTCTCTCTCTCTCTCTCTCTCTCTCCTCTCTCTCCCCTCAGTCTCTCTCTCCCCTCAGTCTCTCTCTCTTTCCTCCTGTCTCACCTCAGTCTCTCTCTCTCCCCTCAGTCTCTCTCTCTCTCCCTGTCTCCTGTCTCTCTCTCTCTCCCTGTCTCCCTCAGTCTCTCTCTCTCTCTCTCTCCTCTCCCTGTCTCCCTAAGTCTCTCTCTCTCTCTCTCTCCCCTCAGTCTCCCCTTCCTCAGTCTCTCTCTCTCCCTGTCTCCTGTCTCTCTCTCTCCTTCTCCCTGTCTCTCTCTCTCTCCGCCTCCCTCAGTCTCTCTTTTTCCTCCCTGTCTCACCTCAGTCTCTCTCTCTCCGCCTCCCTCAGTCTCTCTCTCTCTCTCTCTCCCTGTCTCCCTCAGTCTCTCTCTCTCTCTCTCTCTCCTCCTGTCTCCCTCAGTCTCTCTCTCTCTCTCTCTCCGTCTCCCTCAGTCTCTCTCTCTCTCTCCGTCTCCCTGTCTCTCTCTCCTCCCTGTCTCCTGTCTCTCTCTCTCTCCTCCCCTCAGTCTCTCTTTTTCCTCCTGTCTCCCTCAGTCCTCTCTCTCCCCTCAGTCTCTCTCTCTCTCTCTCCTCCTGTCTCCCTCAGTCTCTCTCTCTCCTCCCTGTCTCCCTCAGTCTCTCTCTCTCTCTCCCTGTCTCCCTCAGTCTCTCTCTCTCCTCTCCCTGTCTCCCTCAGTCTCTGTCTGTCTGTCTCTCTCTCTCTCTCTCTCTCTCCTCAGTCTCTTTCCTCCCTGTCTCCCTCAGTCTCTCTTTCTCCCTGTCTCCTGTCTCTCTCTCTCTCCCGTCTCCGCGTCTCCCTCAGTCCCTCTCTCCCGTCTCCGCGTCTCCCCTCAGTCCCTCTCTCTCCCCGTCTCCGCGTCTCCCCTCAGTCCCTCTCTCTCCCCTGCCTCCGCCTCCCTCAGTCCCTCTCTCTCTCTCCTCCCTGCCTCCCTCAGTCCCTCTCTCCCGCCTCCGCCTCCCTCAGTCCCTCTCTCCCCTGCCTCCTGCCTCCCTCAATCCTCTCTCTCCCCTGCCTCCGCCTCCCTCAGTCCCTCTCTCCCCTGCCTCCGCATCTCCCTCAGTCCCTCTCTCTCTCCTCTCTCTCCCGCCTCCCTCAGTCCCTCTCTCTCCGTCTCCCTCAGTCTCTCTCTCTCTCTCCCCTGCCTCCCTCAGTCCCTCTCTCCCCTGCCTCCGCCTCCCTCAGTCCCTCTCTTTCCTGCCTCCGCCTCCCTCAGTCCCTCTCTTTCCTGCCTCCGCCTCCCTCAGTCCCTCTCTCCCCTGCCTCTCCCTCAGTCCCTCTCTCCCCTGCCTCCCTCAGTCCCTCTCTCTCCTGCCTCCCTCAGTCCCTCTCTCTCCCCTGCCTCCGCCTCCCTCAGTCCCTCTCTCCCGCCTCCGCCTCCCTCAGTCCCTCTCTTTCCCGCCTCCGCGTCTCCCTCAGTCCCTCAGTCCCTCTCCTCCCGTCTCGCGTCTCCCTCAGTCCCTCTCCTCCCTGCCTCCGTCTCCCTCAGTCCCTCTCCTCCCGTCTCCGCCTCCCTCAGTCCCTCTCCTCCCGTCTCCCTCAGTCCCTCTCCTCCTCCTGCCTCCCCTCAGTCCCTCAGTCCCTCTCCTCCGCCTCCCTCAGTCCTCTCCTCCCTGCCTCCCCTCAGTCCCTCTCCTCCTGCCTCCTGCCTCCCCTCAGTCCTCTCCTCCCTGCCTCCGCCTCCCTCAGTCCCTCAGTCCCTCCTCCCCTGCCTCCCCTCAGTCCCTCTCCTCCTGCCTGCCTCCCCTCAGTCCCTCTCCTCCGCCTCCGCCTCCCTCAGTCCTCTCCTCCCTGCCTGCCTCCCCTCAGTCCCTCTCCCTCCCTGCCTCCCCTCAGTCCCTCAGTCCCTCTCCTCCCTCCTGCCTCCCCTCAGTCCCTCTCCCTCCCCGTCTCCGCGTCTCCCCTCAGTCCCTCTCCCTCCCCGTCTCCGCGTCTCCCCTCAGTCTCTCTCCTCCCTGCCTCCGCCTCCCTCAGTCTCTCTCCCTGTGTGTGTGTGTGTGTGTGTGTGTGTGTGTGTGTGTGTGTGTGTGTGTGTGAGAAGTGTCAGGGTTCTGAGCGACACCTGTGTCGGTTCTTGTTCTTGCGTTTCTTGTGGCTGCTGTGGTGACCCGTGTTGGTGGAGTTGGAGGACGACGCGGCTTTCTGAGGCTTCAGATCCTGCAATGTTCCGTCTGCGTCCTCTGCCTCCTCCTGTCCCGGCTCGTTCTCTTGGTTCTGCAGGTCCGGAGACGCGTCGCTCTCGGTGCCGCTACCTGCCTCGCCTGCGCACACGCACACAAACACCATTATTAGGTTCATATTAAAATTAAAAAGAAACAGAAAATACAAAAAAAAGACATACCCAAACCCCCTCCCCTCTCGTACACACACACACACACACACACCCATTCCACTTACGTTTCTCGTTCATGTGATCAGGGACGCCGCCGAGAGCACACACAGCCTGCCAAGGAAAGAGAGAAGTGGGGTGTTAGTGTTTTTTACACACACACACACACACACACACACACACACACACACACACACACACACACACAAAAATAAAATAAAGAAGTGTTTGTATTTACTCCTCTATTCATTGAAATGGTAAAATGTGTATTCTATAATAAAAGTCATGCTGTGACTACATTTATTATTCACTTTCATCAAAAGACTACAAATTAATACATACAGAAGTTGGAGAAAGTTCATATGTAGGTTTGTGTTGAGGTGCAGTAACAAAACCAAACATTTCCTGAGTGTGTTGAGCAACATTTATTAACTCATGAACATCAGTGTGAAATAATTTTATACCAATTCATTCACAACTGTGCGTTAAGTGTGTGTGTACAGGAAATGTGTTAAGAGGAGAGGAGACAAGAGAAGAAGAGAAGAGAGGAGCGGAGATAAAAGAAGAGAGGAGAGAGAAGAAGAGAGGAAAGGCGAGAGAAGAAGAGGGAAGCAGAGAGGAGAAAAGAAGAGAGGAGCGGAGAGGAGAGAATAGAAAAGAATAGAAAAGAATAGAAGAGAAGAGAAGAGAAGAGAGGAGCAGAGGAGAGAAGAAGAGATAAGAGAAGAGGAGCGGAGAGAAGAGAAGAAGATAAGAGAGGAGAGGAGAAGAGAAGAGAGGAGAAGAAGAGAGGAGAGGAAGGAGAAGAGAAGAAGAGAGGAGTGGAGAGGAGAGGAGGGAAAAGAGAGGAGGGAAAGAGGAAAGGAGATGAGAAGAGAGGAGACGAGAAGAGAGGAGACGAGAACAAAAAGAGAAGAGAAGAGAAGAAAAAGGGAGAAGAGAGGAAAGGAGAAGAGAGAGAGAAGAGAAGAGAGGAGAAGAGAGGAGAAGAAAAAGAGGAAAAGAGAAGAGAGGAGAAGTGTGGAAAAGAAAAAGAGGAGAAGAGGGAAAAAAGAGGAAAAGAGGAGAAGAGAGAGAGAAGAGAAGAGAAGAGGAGAAAGGAGAGAGGAGGAGAGAAGAAAGGAGGAGAATTACTGACTGCTACTGATGTAACAGATGATTTACTGAACAGTCTCTCAGCTTCTTTAAATTTGCGGTTCCTTCTGTCCGTCTTACTGTTCGAGTTTCTGTACAAAAGAGAAATTTACAGTTTTATTACATCATTTATAATTAAATACACTGTGAGTAATAACTGTGTGTGTGTGTGTGTGTGTGTGTGTGTGTGTATATATATATATATATATATATATATATATATATAAAGGTAAATTGTGTATAATAGCAGTGTGTGTGTGTGTATGTATATATATATATATATACACACACACACACACACACACACACACACACACACACACACAGTGCCCTCCACAATTATTGGCACCCCTGTTTAAGATGTGGTCGTGGACTTCTAAAAATTCTCCTTTTTTAAAACATAGAACCCAAATGCAAAAAGAGAGAAAAATCCAACCTTTTATTTAAGTACATAACTTTGGTGGTAAAAAAAAAATCATACATTTATAAAAAAAAAAAAAAATTGATATCATGTGTCCCACAATTATTGGCACCCCTAACAATTCCTCTGAAAAATTTAATTTTTTTTTTTTTTATATATTTTCTGTAGTTGCTAAGGTTGGTCAGGGTATCTAGGGACTTTTAATTAGTAATTCATGATTTCCTGTTTCCCTGGGGTCTAAATATGATGTGACACAGAGGCCTAATTCTCTTACCCATTGTCAACATGGCAAAGACAAGAGAACACACCATTCAAGTAAGGCAGATGTGTGTCGACCTTCATAAGTCAGGCAATGGCTACAAGAAAATAGCCACCGCCTTAACTTGCCGGTATCTACAGTCAGAGGAATCATTAAGAAGTTTAAAACAACTGGAACAGTGACAAACAAGGCTGGAAGAGGTCCCAAGTTTATCTTGCCACAACGCACAGTGAGGAGGATGGTAAGAGAAGTAAAAAAATTTCCCAAGCTCACCGTCACAGAATTGCATCAAAGAGTGGCATCTTGGGGTCACAGAGTCTCCAAAACAACCATCAGACGCCTCTACATGCCAACAAGCTGTTTGGGAGGCATGCAAGGAAAAGCCTTTTCTCACTAACACTCACAAACGTAAACGCCTGAGTTTGCTAAGCGGTACTGGGACTTCAACTGGGATCGTGTGCTTTGGTCAGATGAGACTAAGATTGAGCTTTTTGGCAACAAACACTCTAAGTGGGTCTGGCGTAAAACAAAAGATGAGTATGCCGAAAAGCACCTCATGCCCACCGTGAAGTATGGTGGAGGATCTGTGATGCTGTGGGCCTGTTTCTCTTCCAAAGGCCCTGGGAACCTTGTTAGGGTGCATGGCATTATGAACGCTTTGAAGTACCAGGATATTTTAAATAAAACCTGATGGCCTCTGCCAGAAAGCTGAAGATGGGTCGTCATTGGGTCTTTCAGCAGGATAATGATCCAAAACATGTGGCAAAATCTACACAAAAGTGGTTCAGCAGTCACAAACTCAAGGTCCTCCCATGGCCATCTCAGTCCCCAGACCTCAACCCAATCGAAAACCTGTGGGGCGAGCTAAAGAGAAGAGTGCATAAGAGAGGACCCAGGACACTGGATGATCTAGAAAGATTGTGCAAAGAAGAATGGTCAAAATCCTCTCTCTGTGTTCTCCAATCTTGTGAAATGTTATAGGAGGAGATTAAGTGCTGTCTTGTTGGCAAAAGGAGGTTGTACAAAGTATTAACATCAGGGTGCCAATAATTGTGGCACACATGATTTCAAGTTTTTTTTTTTTTCTAAATGTGTGATTTTTTTTACCACCAAAGTAATGTACTTAAATAAAGGTTGGATTTTCTCTTTTTGCATTTGGGTTCTATGTTGTTTAAAAAAAAAGGAGAATTTTTAGAAGTCCACGACCACATCTTAAACAGGGGTGCCAATAATTGTGGAGGGCACTGTATATATATATATATATATATATATATATATATATATATATATATATATATATATATATATAAAGGTAAACTGTGTATAATAAGTGTGTGTGTGTGTAATAGTGTGTGTGTGTGTGTGTATAATTGTGTGTATGTATGTATATATATATATATATATATAAAGGTAAATTGTGTATAATAGCAGTGTGTGTGTGTGAGAATATATAAAGGTAAACTGTATAATAAGTGTGTGTATTTAAAGGTAAACTCTGTATAATAGCAGTGTGTGTGTGTATAATAGTGTGTGTGTGAGAGAATATATAAAAGGTAAACTGTGTATAATAACTGTGTGTGTGTGTGTGTGTGTGAATATATATAAAGGTAAACTGTGTATAATAACTGTGTGTGTGTGTGTGTGTGTGTGTGTGAGAGAATATATAAAAAATAAACTGTGTAAAATAACTGTGTGTGTGTGTGTGTGTGTGTGTGTGTGTGTGTGTGTGAGAGAATATATAAAAAATAAACTGTGTAAAATAACTGTGTGTGTGTGTGTGTGTGTGTGTGTGAGAGAATATATAAAAAATAAACTGTATAATAACTGTGTGTGTGTGTGTGTGTGTGTGTGTGTGTGTGTGTGTGTGTGTGAATATATATAAAGGTAAACTGTATAATAACTGTGTGTGTGTGTGTGTGTGTGTGTGTGTGTGTGTGTGTGTGTGAGAGAATATATAAAAAATAAACTGTGTAAAATAACTGTGTGTGTGTGTGTGAGAATATATATAAAGGTAAACTGTATAATAAGTGTGTGTGTGTGTGTGTGTGAGAGAATATATAAAGGTAAACTGTAAAATAACTGTGTGTGTGTGTGTGTGTGTGTGTGTGTGAGAGAATATATAAAGGTAAACTGTGTAAAATAACTGTGTGTGTGTGTGTGTGTGTGTGTGTGTGTGTGTGTGTGTGTGAGAGAATATATAAAGGTAAACTGTGTATAATAAGTGTGTGTGTATTTAAAGGTAAACTCTGTATAATAGCAGTGTGTGTGTGTGTGTGTATAATAGTGTGTGTGTGTGTGTGTGTGTGTGTGAGAGAATATATAAAAGGTAAACTGTGTATAATAACTGTGTGTGTGTGTGTGTGTGTGTGTGTGTGTGTGTGTGTGTGTGAATATATATAAAGGTAAACTGTGTATAATAACTGTGTGTGTGTGTGTGTGTGTGTGTGTGTGTGTGTGTGAGAGAGAATATATATAAAGGTAAACTGTGTATAATAAGTGTGTGTGTGTGTGTGTGTGTGTGTGTGTGTGTGTGTGTGAATATATATAAAGGTAAACTGTGTATAATAACTGTGTGTGTGTGTGTGTGTGTGTGTGTGTGTGAGTGAGAGAGAATATATATAAAGGTAAACTGTGTATAATAACTGTGTGTGTGTGTGTGTGTGTGTGTGAGAGAATATATATAAAGGTAAACTGTGGCGTCTCATGAAGTCACTCAGTTCCTCACTTCTGGTTGGTTAGATATCGATCCCATCCCCTGATGATGTTTCCGTACATCTGCGTGTCCTCCAGGTAGCTGCCTTCAAAAGCATAGATCTGCCTCTCCAGGTTCACCAGTGTCTCCTGATCATCATCACCACCATCATCATCATCACCACCATCATCATCATCCAGCAACAATCACAACACAGGAGACACGTTTACTCTCCACACAAAGACTCCACTGTGATGTCACACACCAATCAATCAATCAATCAATCAATCAACAATGTTTCTCTGCTGGACTACAATAATTCAACATCACAATCATTTATTTACACATGAAAACTGCACCACAATTATACAAATACTGTATTAATATAATAATTACACCAGCATTTATATTTAATAAACAGTTATTTTATATTAAATTACATTTCTGTTTCAATATTTAGAATTTAATTTATACTTTCATTATTCTTTTAATTGTTTTATTTTTATAAACGCATTAAACTTTTTTTATTCCACAAACTTTAATTTGTCATTTAATTAAAGATTTTTCATCTTATTTATTTTTTTATATTAAATTCCTTCATTTTCTAATTAATCCTCTATTGGTTTGTATTGGGGGCGCGTCTCTAATCGATATCCCTAGCTAGTGCACTACATAAAGTAGGGAACGCTACTACGGTAGGAGATTATGTAGGCTACCTGTGTAGGGGGAATACAGCGGTTTGGGACGCGACCTCGGCAACCCGCCTTGTACAGCCTAAATTTGGGCGCTAACGTGTTTCAAACTAATAATATGAATTTAATTGCTGATCTGCGATTTAAATATATATATATAATTAAGTAAAATAAAAACATTGTCCTTGTGTTGGAGCTGATGTTAAAACTTTAAATAAAAGAAACACTAGTAAAATCCACTGTAGATTTATCAGCTAACCGCCGAGCCTGTGGTCCAGTTCCTAATAGCGCGTGTCCGCCTACATGTGCGCCCTAAATAGGGCACAAAGCTGCACCCTTCACGCGACACCGCTGTTCACTACTTAGACTAAAGAAGGGCATTTAGGATGCGACCCAAAAGCAGCATCTCGAGTCTTCGCATGGCGCCATTTTACACCGCTGTAGCGAGACATTAATGTTATAAATCAATAAAAATAAGAGTATTTTAACTGTGTGTGTGTACCGCAAGCTCCTGCTTCCTCTTCACGAGCTCCGAGAGTTCACGGCGGGTGTCGGGGATCTGCGGCGGAGTCGCTTTAGCGTGCATCGCCATGACTGAGGCGCCGGCCAACAACAACAAACAAGATGGCGGCCGGACGGGGTGTTATTCTGTCTCGCGTACTCGATGCACAAGGTGTCTGAAGGACCCCATCCGCTCCGGTGGTAGTCTTATAGTGTGCCTGATCTAAAATCACTCTTTTTCTCGCGTTGTTAAAAGATTTTCTGTCGCGAAAATGCACCAATATGGTACAAATAATAGAAGATTCATATTTCTATTTTTCAGCATAAAGTATCTTACAGACATTTTGGACTTTAAAATAACGTGTACTAAATATAAGTTTACATTTATATATTTTATAAAGTATCTCTGGTTACACAGACACCTATTTTTTATGATGTATAGTATAATCATGCGACGTACTTTTCTAAAAAAGTTTTTTTAGTTTACGAATTTTGTTTCTAAAATCAGAGAATCAGGCAGATGAATATACACCTAATAATGTCCGGTTTTGGTCCTACTACCAAGGGGTGCAGCTTGATTCGGCGTCAACACGAGACGCGACATGTCACCGCTGATTGTAACCACCAGGCGGCGCTGTGGGTCTGTTTCTTTCAGAGTGCGCTCCGAAAAATCACACAGAGACAAGAAAAAAAAACGTGCAGTGACGTCACTACCAAGGCAACAGCGTGTTGACCTCTGAGGGGGAGAAGAACTTCTCATATCTGTAGGAAAAAACCGGTAAGACCCCATAAATACAAATTATAAATATAAATACACATAAATACCAATCTTTTTATTCAAGTTTATTTTTATTTACATTAATAAATAAATATTTATCACCAAAACACAGAAAACACAACTGTAATTATTTATTCTGTATTTTAATGAAATGATCAATAACAATAAATAAAGTAACAACCTGTCTCACTGTCTGTCTCACTGTCTGTCTCACTGTCTGTCCCTGTATTTCTGTCTGTCTCACTGTCTGTCTCACTGTCTGTCCCTGTATTTCTGTCTGTCTCACTGTCTATCTTACTGTCTGTCCCTGTATTTCTGTCTGTCTCACTGTCTGTCTTACTGTCTGTCCCTGTATTTCTGTCTGTCTCACTGTCTGTCCCTGTAATTCTGTCTGTTTTACTGTCTGTCTCACTGTCTGTCTCACTGTCTGTCTCACTGTCTGTTTCACTGACTGTCTGTCTCACTGTCTGTCTGTCTCACTGTCTGTCTCGCTGTCTGTCCCTGTATTTCTGTCTGTCTTACTGTCTGTTTCACTAACTGTCTGTCTCACTGTCTGTCTCACTGTCTGTCTCGCTGTCTGTCTCACTGTCTGTCCCTGTATTTCTGTCTGTCTTACTGTCTGTCCCTGTATTTCTGTCTGTCTCACTGTCTGTCCCTGTATTTCTGTCTGTCTTACTGTCTGTCTCACTGTCTGTCTGTCTGTCTCACTGCCTGTCCTTGTATTTCTGTCCGTTTCACTGTCTGTCTGACTGTCTGTTTTTCTGTCTGTCTCACTGTCTGTCCCTGTATTTCTGTCTGTCTGTCTCACTGAGTGTCGATCTGTCCATCTGTCTGTCTGTCATACTGTCTGTCTGTCACACTGTCTGTCTTACTGATTTTTTGTCTCGTTGTTTGTCTGTCTGTTACTCTGTTTGTCTGACTGTCTCTTTGTTTGTCTGATTTTCTGTCTCCCTGTCTTTCTGTCTTTCTGTCTCTCTCTTTCTCTCTCTCTCTCTCTCTCTCTGTGTGTAGTTCAGTAGAAGAGATGATGATGGAGAGTTTGGATGCGAGGCGAGAGAGGATCAGTGAGTGTCTCTCTCTGAATGTAAGGTAGAGAAGAAGGAAATATTATAAGACTGATCTGTGCGTTAACTAAAGGTTATAAAGGAACAGTTTAGCTGTAGCTAACTGTGTGTGTGTGTGTGTGTGTGTGTGTGTGATAAATTAGGCTTTACATTTCCCAGTTTCTCCTCTATTCCCCCCAAATCCCAAACTGTGATCACCAGTAATGTGGAGAAGAAAGGCTTCAGCTCCCAAACCAAGCGCTTTACACACTATATGGTACACACACACACACACACACACACACACACACACACACACACACACACACAAATTGTTTTACTGCATTTGATTAAATTTTGATTTGAAACCGTTTAATCGGATTTTGTTGTTTGTTTGTTTGTTTGTTTGTAGAATGAGAACCCTGGCCCTGGCTCGTATTTGTCTCACATGTCCGCCGACAGCTGCAGTCCATCCTTCTCTACGAAAGGTACTGGAGGCTTTGCATCAAAGGTGAGACTCAAAATAGACAACAATAAAAATGTACAACAATGAAATTCCTACAACACCGAAAAACACATCGTTTCTGTACAAAAAAGAAATTTAATGTTTTATTACATCATTTATAATTAAAGAAACTGTGTATAATAACAGTGTGTGTGTGTGTGTGTGTGTGTGTGTGTGTATATATATATATATATATATATATATATATATATATATATATATATATATATACAGGTAAACTGTGGCGTCTCATGAAGTCACTCAGTTCCTCACTTCTGGTTGGTTAGATATCGATCCTATCCCCTGATGATGTGTCTGTACATCATGAGATGTTTTTCATACTAATTGGCAAATTCAAGATGGCCGTCACACATATTAGTATCTGGAATGTTCAGTTTCCCTCTAAGGTTTAGTTTGTGTTTCATGTTTAAAGACGACAGGACCCCACACGTTTATCATTTTCTCCTCAGGCACTACGAGTGAGGCCTAAACCCCAGAGAGGATCTCCGGCCCCCAACACCTACAACCTCCAGAGCTCACTTCTCCGCCAGCACGACTTCAACAGGGACGTCTCCAGAACCTTCCACCAGCCCATCGCAGTTCAGACAACAAACACGCAACAAAAATCACCCGCACCAAACCAATACAATGTGAGTGTTACAGAAAAGGATTAAAAATAAAAAGTCATATCTGTTCAGCCAATCAGAAAGACACCTGACCATTAAATTAAAACCATTCAAGGGTTAAAAATAATTCTCAAACTCATGCAGCTTCAAAAGTTAGAAATCCGACTCTGGAGAAAAAGTACATTTTTTAATCATTTAAAATAAATTTTAAAAATTAAATAAAAATTTTATTTTTTTATTAAATTTTTTAAATTGTTTTTAAATAATTTTATTTCACATGGCTATTTATTTAAATATAACTCATTACATTATTAATAAATGGAAATTTAAATGGAATCTGTACTGATTTCTGACCTCGTATACATCAATAAATAAAGGCAAAATAATAAATGAATCCTAGTAAAAATTTCTGCAACTTCTAACAAGTGGTTCTGACTTGATTCAACTGCTTGACTCCACCCCCAACCCCGCCCACTGACACACCACTTCTTTTTTTCGATGTGGTATCAAAAAGTTTGGGGGCTCGCTCTGCTTACAAGAAAGTACTTTATTTATCTACGATTCCACACTGTAGCCTTCAAAAAAGTCAGAATAGCACCGGTTGCACAGCTCCTGATATACACAGGATCATGTCTTCTGGCACATTGACTTATGAAGGTCGGTGCTCCCTGTGACTGTGCGTGCAGCCTTGTGCTGCCATCTGTTGGTGTTTTTCAACAATTTTGGATACCACCTCGTAAATTCTTTATTTTTATTAAATTTTTTTATATCTTCACACACACACACACACACACACACACACACACACACACACACACACACACACACACACACACAATTACCAATAGAACAGAAAAGAGCACAGCCAATCAGAACACAGCAGAATGAAGTCCAGTGTTTTGAGCACAAAGGAGCAGAACAGAGTCGCACTGAATTCAATGGAATGAAATAAAAGGCTAAAAAAGAGTGAAAATAATCTGAACAGAATATGAGATCGTCATACAGAGAACAAAATCACAATCACAATCTTTATTGGCCAAGTTCTCCTGAGCATTCAAGGAATTTGTTTAGAGCAAACCAATAGTGCACAATTAACATACAGGCACTGCACATCACTGCTGGACTGATTACAACTAACACAACATGACCAAGTGACACAATAGAGCACTGATTGTCCATATTACACATGGGTATGAAACTTATAAGAGTAATACAACCACGATTACACAAAGCACAACTACACACAACTAAATAACCAAGAATAGAAGAAATTACACATTGGCCTGTGACAGAAATTGGCATAATAGTCGCAATAAGGAATATAATACAGTTTAATTTAATAGTATAGAGAAAGATCGAATTAAACACTGTAGAAGATAACAACATTATAGAATATTATAGAATACACCGCTGTATAGAATATTGTAGAATATGACAGAACACTACCGAATGAAATTAAATAGAATTGAGCAGAATAGAACACTACATGATGGAACACTATTGATTTGAATGTAATAATAAATTGTAGATTATGACACAACACTGTAAATAGAATAGAATAGAATAGAATAGAATAGAATAGAATAGAATAAATGATATGATAGAAAGGAGAACCCAGCCATTATGGATGCACAAGCCAGTGCATTCTTAGTGCCGGTCCCAAGCCCGGGTAAATGGGGAGGGTTGCGTTAGGAAGGGCATCCAGCGTAAAACACGTGCCAAATCAAATATGCGGATCACAAATGAGAATTTCATACCGGATCGGTCGAGGCCCGGGTTAACAACGACCGCCACAGGTATCGTTAGCCGACAGGGTACCGGTGGAAATTGGGCTACTGTTGGCCGAAGGAGGAGAAGGAGAGGAGGAAGACGTCTACAGAGACGGCAGGGAAAGGAGAAGTGCAGGAGAGTGGAGGTTCGGGTTGGTACTTTAAATGTTGGTACTATGACTGGTAAAGGGAGAGAGGTAGCTGATATGATGGAGAGGAGAAAGGTAGATATGCTGTGTGTTCAGGAGACCAAGTGGAAAGGGAGTAAGGCCAGGAACATTGGAGGTGGATTTAAACTGTTTTATCATGGTGTGGATGGAAAGAGAAATGGTGTAGGGGTGATTCTGAAGGAAGAATACAGTAAGAGTGTAGTGGAGGTGAAGAGAGTTTCTGATAGGGTGATGATCGTGAAGGTGGAAGTTGAAGGATGATGATAAATGTCATCAGTGCCTATGCTCCACAAGTTGGCTGTGAGATGGAGGAGAAGGAAAGATTCTGGAGTGAATTAGATGAAGTGGTAGATGGTGTACCTAGGAAAGAACGGTTAGTGATTGGGGCGGACTTTAATGGGCATGTGGGTGAAGGGAACAGAGGTGATGAGGAGGTGATGGGTAGGTATGGTTTTAAGGAGAGGAATGTGGAAGGGCAGATGGTGGTAGATTTTGCTAAAAGGATGGAAATGGCAGTGGTGAACACTTATTTTAAGAAGAAGGAGGATCATAGGGTGACGATAAGAGTGGAGGAAGGTGCACACAGGTGGACTATGTGCTATGCAGGAGATGCAACCTGAAGGAGATTGGCGACTGTAAGGTGTTGGCAGGGGACAGTGTAGCTAGACAGCATAGGATGGTGGTCTGTAGGATGGTTTTGGAGGCGAGGATGAAGAGGAGGAGAGTGAGGACTGAAAGAAGAATAAGATGGTGGAAACTGAAGGAGGAAGAGTGTAGTGAGGTTCAGGGAAGAGGTCAGAGAGAGGCTCAGTGGTGTTAAGGAGGTGTTGGATGATTGGGCAACTACTGCAGGAGTGATGAGGAGGCAGCTAGAAAAGTACTTGGTGTGACATCTGGAAATAGAAAGGAAGACAAGGAGACGTGGTGGTGGAATGAGGAAGTGCAGGAGAGCATAAGGAGAAAGAGGTTGGCAAAACAGAAGTGGGATAGACAGAGTGATGAGAAAAGTAGGCAGGAGTACAAGGAGATGCGGCAGCAGGTTAAGAGGATGTGGCGAAAGCCAAGGAAAAGGCATATGAGGAGCTGTATGAGAGGTTGGACACTAAGGAAGGAGAAAAGGATTTGTACCGATTGGCCAGGCAGAGGGACCGAGCTGGAAAGGATGTACTGCAAGTTAGAGCAGTAAAGGATGGAGAGGAAATGTGTTGACTAGTGAGGAGAGTGTGTTGAGAAGGTGGAGGAGTATTTTGAGCAGCTGATGAATGAGGAAAATCAGAGAGAGAGAAGGTTGGATGATGTGGAGATGGTGAAGCAGGATGTAGATAAGATTAGTAAGGAGGAAGTGAGAGCAGCGATTAAGAGGATGAAGAGTGGAAAGTCGGTTGGACCAGATGACATACCGGTGGAAGCGTGGAGATGTTTAGGAGAGATGGCAGTGGGGTTTTGACCAGATTGTTTAACAGGATTTTGGAAGGTGAGAAGATGCCTGAGGAATGGAGAAAGAGTGTGCTGGTACCGATCTTTAAGCATAAAGGAGATGTGCAGACCTGCAGTAACTACAGGGGTATTAAGTTGATCAGTCACACCATGAAGTTATGGGAAAGAGTAGTGGAAGCCAGGCTGAGAGAAGAGGTGACCATCTGTGAGCAACAGTATGGTTTCATGCCGAGGAAGAGCACCACAGATGCCATATTTGCTTTGAGAATGTTGATGGAGAAGTATAGAGAAGGACAGAAGGAATTGCATTGTGTATTTGTGGATTTAGAGAAGGCGTCGACAGGGTGCCAAGAGAGGAGTTGTGGTACTGTATGAGGAAGTCAGGTGTGTCGGAGAAGTATGTAAGGGTGGTGCAGGACATGTATGAGGACAGTGTGACGGCAGTGAAGTGTGCAGCAGGTACGACAGACTGGTTTAGAGTGAAGGTTGGACTGCATCAAGGATCGGCCCTGAGCCCTTTCCTGTTTGCAGTGGTGATGGACAGGTTGACGGACGAGGTCAGACAGGAGTCTCCTGGACTATGATGTTTGCAGATGATATTGTGATTTGTTGTGAGAGTAGGGAGCAGGTTGAGAAGAGCCTGGAGAGGTGGAGATATGCACTGGAGAGAAGGGGAATGAAACTCAGTAGGAGTAAGACAGAGTACATGTGTGAATGAGAGGGAGGGCAGTGGAGTGGTGCGGTTGCAGGAGAAGAGCTTCAGAAGGTGGAGGAATTCAGGTACCTGGGTTCAACAGTGCAAAGTAATGGAGAGTGTGTTAGAGAAGTGAAGAAAAGAGTGCAGGCAGGGTGGAGTGGGTGGAGAAGAGTGACAGGAGTGATTTGTGATAGTAGGGTATCTGCAAAATTGAAAGGGAAAGTTTATAGGACTGTGGTGAGACCTGCGATGTTGTATGGTTTAGAGACAGTGGCATTGAGTAAAAGACAGGAGGTGGAGCTGGAGGTAGCAGAGCTAAAGATGTTGAGGTTTTCGTTGGGAGTGACGAGGATGGATAAGATTAGAAATGAGTTTATTAGAGGGACAGCATGTAGGATGTTTTGGTGACAAGGTGAGGGAGGCGAGATTGAGATGGTTTGGACATGTGCAGAGGAGGGACATAAATTATATTGGTAGAAGAATGCTGAGGATGGAGCCACCAGGTAGGAGGAAAAGAGGAAGGCCAAAAAGGAGGTTCATGGATGTGGTGAGGGAAGACATGCAGGTAGTTGGTGTAAAAGAGGCAGATGTAGAGGACAGGGTGGTATGGAGACGGATGATCCGCTGTGGCGACCCCTAATGGGAGCAGCCGAAAGAAGAAGAAGAAGAAGAAGAAGATATGATAGAAAGGAGAAAGGTAGAGATGTTGTGTGTTCAGGAGACCAAGTGGAAAGGGAGTAAGAGCAGGAACATTGGAGGTGTTTAAACTGTTTTATCATGGTGTGGATGGAAAGAGAAATGGTGTAGGGGTGATTCTGAAGGAAGATTACAGTAAGAGTGTAGTGGAGGTAAAGAGAGTTTCTGATAGGGTGATGAACGTGAAGCTGGAAGTTGAAGGGATGATGATAAATGTCATCAGTGTTTATCCTCCACAAGTGGGTTGTAAGATGGAGGAGAAGGATAAATTCTGGAGTGAGTTAGAGGAAGTGGTAGAAGGTGAACCTAGAAATGAAAGATTGGTGATTGGGGCAGACTTTAATAGGCATGTAGGTGAAGGGAACAGAGGTGATGAGGAGGTGATGGTAGGTATGGTTTTAAGGAGAGGAATGTGAAAGGGCAGATGGTGGTAGATTTTGCTAAAAGGATGGAAATGGCAGTGGTGAACACGTATTTTAAGAAGAAGGATGATCATAGGGTGACCTATTAGAATGGAGGAAGGTGCACACAGGTGGACTATGTGCTATGCAGGAGATGCAACCTGAAGGAGATTGGAGACTGTAAGATGTTGGCAGGGGACAGTGTAGCTAGACAGCATCGGATGGACGTCTGTAGGATGGTTTTGGAGGTGAAGAAGAGGAGGAGAGTGAGGACTGAAAGAAGAATAAGATGGTGGAAACTGAAGGAGGAAGAGTGTAGTGTGAGGTTCAGGGAAGAGGTCAGACAGGGGCTCGGTGGTGGTGAAGAGGTGCTGGATGATTGGGAAACTACTGCAGAAGTGATGAGGGAGGCAGCTAGAAAAGTACTTGGTGTGACATCTGGAAATAGAAAGTAAGACAAGGAGACGTGGTGGTGGAATGAGGAAGTGCAGGAGAGCATGAAGGAGAAAGAGGTTGGCAAAACAGAAGTGGGATCGACAGAGTGATGAGAAAAGTAGGCAGGAGTACAAGGAGATGCGGCAGCAGGTAAAGAGGGATGTGGCGAAAGCCAAGAAAAAGGCATATGAGGAGCTGTATGAGAGGTTGGACACTAAGGAAGGAGAAACGGATTTGTACCGATTGGCCAGGCAGAGGGACCGAGCTGGGAAGGATGTACTGCAAGTTAGAGCAATAAAGGATGGAGAGGGAAATGTGTTGACTAGTGAGGAGAGTGTTGAGAAGATGGAGGGAGTATTTTGAGCAGCTGATTAATGAGGAAAATCAGAGAGAGAGAGAGAAGGTTGGAGGATAAGGAGATGGTGAAGCAGGAAGTGAATAGGATTAGTAAGGAGGAAGTGAGAGCAGCGATTAAGAGGATGAAGAGTGGAAAGTCGGTTGGACCAGATGACATACCGGTAGAAGCGTGGAGATGTTTGGGAGAGATGCAGTGGAGTTTTTAACAAGATTGTTTAACAGGATTCTGGGAGGGGAGAGGATGCCTGAGGAATGGAGAAGGAGTGTGCTGGTACCGATCTTTAAGAATAAGGGAGATGTGCAGACCTGCAGTAACTACAGGGGAATTAAGTTGATCAGTCACACCATTAAGTTATGGGAAAGAGTAGTGGAAGCCAGGCTGAGAGAAGAGGTGAACATCTTTGAGCAACAGTATGGTTTCATGCCGAGGAAGAGCACCACAGATGCATTATTTGTTTTGAGGATGTTGATGGAGAAGTATAGAGAAGGTCAGAGGGAGTCCATTGTGTGTTTGTGGATTTAGAGAAAGCGTACGACAGGGTGGAGAGAGGAATTATGGTATTGTATGAAGAAGTCTGGTGTGTCAGAGAAGTATGTGAGGGCAGTGCAGGACATGTATGAGGACAGTGTGACAGCAGTAAAGTGTGCAGTAGGAACGACAGACTGGTTCAGGGTGGAGGTTGGACTACATCAGGGATCGGCTCTGAGCCCTTTCCTGTTTGCATTGGTGATGGACAGGTTGACGGACGAGGTCAGACAGGAGTCTCCGTGGACTATGATGGTTGAAGATGATATTGTTATTTGTGGTGAGAGTAGGGAGCAGGTTGAAAATAGTCTGAAGAGGTGGAGATATGCACTGGAGAGAAGGGGAATGAAAGTTAGCAGGAGTAAGACATACATGTGTGTGAATGAGAGGGAGAACAGTGGAGGGGTACAGTTGCAGGGAGAAGAGGTGGAGAAGGTGGAGGGGTTCAGGTACCTGGGGTCAACAGTGCAGAGTAATGGAGAGTGTGTTAGAGAAGTGAAAAAAGAGTGCAGGTAGGGTGGAGTGGGTGGAGAAGAGTGACAGGAGTGATTTGTGATAGAAGAGTATCTGTGAGAGTGAAAGGGAAAGTTTATAGGACTGTGGTGAGACCTGAGATGTTGTATGGATTAGAGACAGTGGCATTGAGTAAAAGACAGGAGGTGGAGCTGGAGGTAGCAGAGCTGAAGATGTTGAGATGTTCGTTGTGATTGACGACGATGGACAGGATTAGAAATTAGTTTATTAGAGGAACAGCACATGTAGGACGTTTCGGAGACAAGGTGAGGGAGGTAAGATTGTGATGGTTTGGACATGTGCAGAGGGGGGACATGTATATCAGTATATCAGTAGGAGAATGCTGAGGATGGAGCCACCAAGAAGGAGGAAAAGAGGAAGACCAAGGAGGAGCTTTATACATGTGGTGAGGGAAGACATGCAGGTAGTTGGTGATGCAGAGGACAAAGTGGTATGGAGATGGATGATCCGCTGTGGGAATCCATAATGAAGAAAAGCTGAAAGAAGAAGAATAGAATAGAATAGAATAGAATAGAATAAAATAGAACATGACAGTACACTACCATATAGAATATAATAGAATAGTAAATTGTAACTTGCCAATCTGATTCCCTATAATACACTAAAACAAAATATGTGTGTGTGTGTGTGTGTGTGTGTGTGTGTGAGCAGGTGTGTTACAGAGGAGTTGAGGTAAACTGCTTGGTCTCTGCCCAGTCTGCGTTTCTCTCCAAAACCAGACGCAGTGATGTTTATCCTCCTGCACAGAGAGGACCATCTCCATGTGAGTGTCACTCTACCAACACTCAGCACCATGAAACACAGGTGTTCATGTTAATTTATAAAAAAATAAATCTTTGTAAAAGTGCTGTAAGAACACTAAAACACTTCAGCACATGCTGTTAATGGGAAATAACCAGTTTAACTGGTAACAGTAGCTCCTCTTTGTGACTCTGTGCTGTCTGTGATGTCCCCTTAATGCTTTATTACTTATACATAACATACAGTCACCCCCCCACCCCCCCCCCTTCTGCTTATTAAAGGTCATTATAGTGTGAAGGACACAGCGATACACAAAACCCCTAAAGTTCCATCATCCTGCTTCAAGTCCACGTCTGTCAGGATACAGACTCTAATGAAGAGTGAAGGGCCGGGTCCAGGATCCTACAGTCCTTATAAAACTCCAGAACCAGTCAAGAGGGCCATCATACCGTAAGAGTGTCTGACACACATCAGGCCACACCTCCTACCTGAACCTCACATCAAATCTCAAACTGTTTGGTTGTAAGATGTGTACTTTAGCTTTGTGTGTCTGTGTGTTTCAGGAGAAGGCATTATTTAGGACTTTCAGCTCCTCCTGTTCTTCCTCCTAAAGACCCCCCACTGCCCGGACCGGGGCAATACAACATCGTGAACAATATCAGTCCGTCTAAACACTCCATGGTCAGTGCTGTATTCATGTCTAGCACACGTAGAGAGACACTCGACAACCAAGATCATGGAGTCCCAGGACCAGGTAGATGTTGTACCTTAAAATGTCATTAGCACACCTTCACTTATGTGACACAGTTTGTTCGATGTTGCGTCTCATCTTTATGTTTTAGGTTCCTACGAGCCAGACGTGCCTACGAAGCGCTCGTTCTTATACAATCATGCCAACATGTGGATACCAGCATAAAGACAAGCTTTCAGGAGAAAAGACTTTTCTACACTGTAATTCCCTATTTATAGCTTAAAGACTTTAAAAGAAAATGTAAAAACCAGCCTGTTCTCAGAAATTGTGCTGTACAGGGAAATGTTTGTGACTGAGTAATTAACCGAGTCTAATCGAGTAATTAACCTAATAACTTTCTGACTGAGTAACTTACGGAGTACATTTACATTTACAGCATTTGGCAGACACCCTTATCCAGAGCAACTTACAACTGAGCAGGGGAGGGTGAAGGGCCTTGCTCGAGGGCCCAGCAATGGCAGCTTGGTGGTGGTGGGATTTGAACTTGTGACATTCCGATTGAAAGTCCAATGCTGCAACCACTGAGCTCCCACCACTAACCACTGAAGTACCACCTCTAATTGAATAATTAACTGAGTCTAATTGATTAATCCCCAAGTTATGATTGTCCGGTGATTATTTTTTAATCTTATGATGACGATTTTTTAAAAATATTTTTATTTTCACACGCTATTACAATTTTTGCACGATATGTTGGGGGGCTTCCAGGATCGATGCATCTCCCACTGCCACTTACATATATACTGTAAAGCTTATACATTAACGTGGTGTAAATTGCTCTGTTTTTTTATTATGTACTGTACTGTGTTAAATTATTAACAAATTACAGTATACTACTATAGTACATAAACTTTCTTTCGGCTTCTCCCATTAGGGGTGGTCACAGCGGATCATCCGCATGTTTGATTTGACACGTTTTTACGCTGGATGCCCTTCCTAACGCAACTCTACCCATTTATCCGGGCTTGGGACCGGCACTAAGGCTTGTGCAACCCTAATGGCTGGGGTTGGTTCCATACTGATCACCATTCCTTAAGACTCCTGTCTAGGCTAGGACATGTCTTGACTTAAGACATGTCCGTTGTGAAAAGCGCTATAGAAATAAACTTACCATATTTTCAAGTTACAATGGGGGCATTGGAAGGCATCTCCATTGTAAGTCAGGGACTATCTGTAACTTCTGACTGAGTAACTAAACGAATAAGTGTCTGACTGAGTAACTAAATGAATGACTGTCTGACTGAGTAACTAAATGAATAAGTGTCTGACTGAGTAACTAAATGAATAAGTGTCTGACTGAGTAACTAAGCGAATAAGTGTCTGACTGAGTAACTAAATGAATAAGTGTCTGACTGAGTAACTAAATGAATGACTGTCTGACTGAGTAACTAAATGAATAAGTGTCTGACTGAGTAACTAAATGAATGACTGTCTGACTGAGTAACTAAATGAATAAGTGTCTGACTGAGTAACTAAATGAATAAGTGTCTGACTGAGTAACTAAATGAATAAGTGTCTGACTGAGTAACTAAACGAATAAGTGTCTGACTGAGTAACTAAACGAATAAGTGTCTGACTGAGTAACTAAATGAATGACTGTCTGACTGAGTAACTAAACGAATTAGTGTCTGACTGAGTAAATGAATAAGTGTCTGACTGAGTAACTAAATGAATAAGTGTCTGACTGAGTAACTAAACGAATAAGTGTCTGACTGAGTAACTAAACGAATAAGTGTCTGAGTAACTAAATGAATAAGTGTCTGACTGAGTTACTAAATGAATAAGTGTCTGACTGAGTAACTAAATGAATAAGTGTCTGACTGAGTAACTAAGCGAATAAGTGTCTGACTGAGTAACTAAATGAATGACTGTCTGACTGAGTAACTAAATGAATAAGTGTCTGACTGAGTAACTAAATGAATGACTGTCTGACTGAGTAACTAAATGAATGACTGTCTGACTGAGTAACTAAATGAATAAGTGTCTGACTGAGTAACTAAATGAATAAGTGTCTGACTGAGTAACTAAACGAATAAGTGTCTGACTGAGTAACTAAATGAATGACTGTCTGACTGAGTAACTAAATGAATAAGTGTCTGACTGAGTAACTAAATGAATGACTGTCTGACTGAGTAACTAAATGAATGACTGTCTGACTGAGTAACTAAATGAATAAGTGTCTGACTGAGTAACTAAACGAATAAGTGTCTGACTGAGTAACTAAATGAATGACTGTCTGACTGAGTAACTAAATGAATAAGTGTCTGACTGAGTAACTAAATGAATAAGTGTCTGACTGAGTAACTAAATGAATAAGTGTCTGACTGAGTAACTAAATGAATAAGTGTCTGACTGAGTAACTAAACGAATAAGTGTCTGACTGAGTAACTAAATGAATGACTGTCTGACTGAGTAACTAAATGAATAAGTGTCTGACTGAGTAACTAAATGAATAAGTGTCTGACTGAGTAACTAAATGAATAAGTGTCTGACTGAGTAACTAAATGAATAAGTGTCTGACTGAGTAACTAAACGAATAAGTGTCTGACTGAGTAACTAAATGAATGACTGTCTGACTGAGTAACTAAATGAATAAGTGTCTGACTGAGTAACTAAATGAATAAGTGTCTGACTGAGTAACTAAACGAATAAGTGTCTGACTGAGTAACTAAACGAATAAGTGTCTGACTGAGTAACTAAATGAATGACTGTCTGACTGAGTAACTAAATGAATAAGTGTCTGACTGAGTAACTAAACGAATAAGTGTCTGACTGAGTAACTAAACGAATAAGTGTCTGACTGAGTAACTAAATGAATGACTGTCTGACTGAGTAACTAAACGAATGAGTGTCTGACTGAGTTACTAAATGAATAAGTGTCTGACTGAGTAACTAAACGAATAAGTGTCTGACTGAGTAACTAAACGAATAAGTGTCTGACTGAGTAACTAAACGAATAAGTGTCTGACTGAGTAACTAAACGAATAAGTGTCTGACTGAGTAACTAAATGAATGACTGTCTGACTGAGTAACTAAACGAATTAGTGTCTGACTGAGTAAACGAATAAGTGTCTGACTGAGTAACTAAATGAATAAGTGTCTGACTGAGTAACTAAATGAATAAGTGTCTGACTGAGTTACTAAATGAATAAGTGTCTGACTGAGTAACTAAACGAATAAGTGTCTGACTGAGTAACTAAATGAATAAGTGTCTGACTGAGTAACTAAACGAATAAGTGTCTGACTGAGTAACTAAAGAATAAGTGTCTGACTGAGTAACTAAATGAATAAGTGTCTGACTGAGTAACTAAACGAATAAGTGTCTGACTGAGTAACTAAACGCGAATAAGTGTCTGACTGAGTAACTAAATGAATGACTGTCTGACTGAGTAACTAAACGAATTAGTGTCTGACTGAGTAAACGAATAAGTGTCTGACTGAGTAACTAAATGAATAAGTGTCTGACTGAGTAACTAAATGAATAAGTGTCTGACTGAGTTACTAAATGAATAAGTGTCTGACTGAGTAACTAAACGAATAAGTGTCTGACTGAGTAACTAAATGAATAAGTGTCTGACTGAGTAACTAAACGAATAAGTGTCTGACTGAGTAACTAAACGAATAAGTGTCTGACTGAGTTACTAAACGAATAAGTGTCTGACTGAGTAACTAAACGAATAAGTGTCTGACTGAGTTACTAAAGGAATAAGTGTCTGACTGAGTAACTAAATGAATAAGTGTCTGACTGAGTTACTAAATGAATAAGTGTCTGACTGAGTTACTAAATGAATAAGTGTCTGACTGAGTAACTAAATGAATAAGTGTCTGACTGAATAACTAAATGAATAAGTGTCTGACTGAGTAACTAAATGAATAAGTGTCTGACTGAGTAACTAAATGAATAAGTGTCTGACTGAGTAACTAAATGAATAAGTGTCTGAGTAACTAAATGAATAAGTGTCTGACTGAGTAACTAAACGAATAAGTGTCTGACTGAGTAACTAAATGAATAAGTGTCTGACTGAGTAACTAAATGAATAAGTGTCTGAGTAACTAAATGAATAAGTGTCTGACTGAGTAACTAAATGAATAAGTGTCTGACTGAGTAACTAAATGAATAAGTGTCTGAGTAACTAAATGAATAAGTGTCTGACTGAGTAACTAAACGAATAAGTGTCTGACTGAGTAACTAAATGAATAAGTGTCTGAGTACATAGATGAATAACTGTATGCGTAACTAAATGAATAACTGTCTGAGTAACTTACTGGTGGAGTATCTGAACAACCAACCAGGTGAATAACTAATTGAAAATCTAATTGAATATCTGATGGATTGACAGTACCCTACCGAGTGACAGGCTGATTGACTGATAGATTAATTGCCTCAGTGACTGACTCGCTCAAAGATAAATAGACTGACTGACAGATGAATGGTTTGCATTAACTTAACTCTGAATACAGCACAATGTCAGAGATGTGAAACCTTTTGCTTCCAGTTGCTCATTTTCCAATACGTTATCACCCATTGCTGTGGATGCAGAATTACGCCTGTAGCTAAGCATAGACTGACAGCTGAAATCCGGAGAGCATTTAAAATCTGTTCCTGCTTAGCAGCTGATGCTGGATCAGTCAGACCGGGTCATGGTTGGGTACGGCAGACGTCTAATGTGCCGATTCTAGGTCAGTTGTGGAACAGGTGGGGGAATTGGAGCTCACAGCCATGACAACTGTCGAGGGCGTGGGTTAGTGTTTCAATGCGAACAATGTGAACGGACACAAATTGTCACATGACTTTAAATACAAATATATCCAACGCCTCAATGGCGTAATTCTAACGTCTAATGTCGTAGGAGTTGATCTCATGACTTTCTCCATTCTTCTTCCTTTATAGTGATGACTCCCAGTGGTCCTGGAGACTTTTCTCAGAGCTCTTACAACATCAAGACACATTTACACAACACCTATGATCAAAAACATGACCAAGCAGTTGCCAGATAGAGAGCACATACGTCGCGGGTGAGATCTGATTCAGAGTCACAGCAGCTGTTACTTAGAACGCTTTCTACCATAAAACAGATTACCAAACAGACCATTACAGATAATTTACTTGAAATGACCTGCATCACCTTTCATTTATTTTTTTGGGGGAATCCTAACATGCTAATGAAACCTTTGAGCGATGTCCACTATGTGACTGTCGCACCACATCCCCAACGTTCTCCAATGCAAACAAAGCCTATTTCCGTACTTCACAACTTTCAGGACAAAACAGAAACATTCTCAACGCAAGTATGTAATGTCCACATCACTACCATACGTCCTCAGGCACCACAGCAGTGCAGGTTCCTGTCAATAACTTCAGGACCATCTATTTTCATCCAACTGGTGACTACAGAGACAAACTCATCATCTGATAACTCCCTGCCCTCGAGTACTTTTCCTTTTATCATGTTCTGTCCCACCCTAAACTGAACCCTGTGGTATTTTCCACGTAAAAACCCATATGATCTCTAACAACAGATTTTAAAAGGATTAATAATTAGATTTGCATTTATTTATCTGGTCCGGAGCTAATGGCAGGGATTGCTAGGTGAAAAAGAGGTAGGAGGAAATCAGAGAATCCAGAAGAAAGCCATGTTCATATTCACAGCGCTTCACTTTTTCCACATTTTGTTGTTACAGCCATATTCCAGAGTGGATTAAGTTCAATATTTTTCTCAAAATTCTACAAACAATTCCCCATTTGTTGTAAATCTTTACAAATGTATTTAAAATGAAAGAAAATCACATGTACATAAGTTTTCACAGACTTTGCTCAAAACTTTGTTGAAGCATCGTTGGCACCAATTGCAGCCTCAAGTCTTGTTCAGTATGATAGTGCGAGCTTGTTACACCTATCTTTGGACAGTTTCTCCCATTCTTCTTTGCAGAACCTCTTCAGCTCCATCAGGTTGGATGGGGAACATCAGTGCACAGCCATTTTCAGATCTCTCCAGAGATGTTCAATCGGGTTCACTTTCATGGACATTTACAGAGTCCCATAGCCACTCCTTTGTTATCTTTTTTGTGGGTTTAGAGTTGTTGTCCTAATGGAAGATGAACCGTCCCCACAGTCTGGGGTACAGAGCTTTCTGGAGCAGGTTTTCATCAAGGATGTCTCTGTACATTGCTGCATTCATCTTTCCCTCAGTCCTGATGTCACCCAGTTTCTGCTGCTGAAAAACATCCCCACAGTATGATGCTGCCACCACCATGCTTCACTGTATTGATGGTATTGGCCAGGTGAAATCTTTCTGTCCCCTTCCCCAGATCAGTTTCTCAATACAATCCTGTCTCGAAGGTCTACAAACAATTCCTTGGACTTCATGGCTTGCTTTGTGCTCTGGCATGCACTGTTAACTGGGGGACCTATAGACATTAATGTTCAATCAACTGATTTCACCACATGTGTACTCCAATCAAGTTGTAGAAACATCTCAAGGATGATCAGTAAAGACCTGAGCTTAATTTTGAGTGTCATGGCAAAGGCTGTGAATACTTATTGTACGTGATATTATTTTATTTTTTTATTTTTAATGCATTTGCAATGATTTTAAACAAACTTCTTTCACATTGTCATTATGGGGTTTTGTTTGTAGAATTCTAAGGAAAATAATGAATTGAATCAATTTTTTAATAAAGCTAAAACATAACAAAATGTGAAAGAGTGAAGCGCTGTGAAAACTTTCTGGATGCACTCTATAATGTTTAATTTTTTTTACATCCAGCAGTTA
The DNA here is from genome assembly GCF_014805685.1 of Silurus meridionalis. Classification (NCBI taxonomy): domain Eukaryota; kingdom Metazoa; phylum Chordata; class Actinopteri; order Siluriformes; family Siluridae; genus Silurus; species Silurus meridionalis. The sequence continues at coordinate 23,994,364 of NC_060893.1, read as the reverse complement.
GCATATGGTTTTATTACTTGCACAGAGTGCTCAGCACAGCATTAGCTTGCTAACTATCCAACATGGCTAACTTTATGACTTACATCCATTGGTCTCTGTGATGATAGCTTCCTTTATAGAAACACGGCTACTTTATGACTTAAGCATGGCGGATATCGTAATGTATATCACTTACTAGTGGCTAGTAGTATCATTCCTCACACAGTGAAGGTTACTGTGAGGGTTAAACAAGAAAAACCTGCAGTTCTTATACACATCCATAATGATGTAATGCACACAGCTTGGTTTATTTTAACTTCAGATGTTGCTGCAAATCACATAATGGTCTGTTGTCATGGTGATGGTTCCTTTTGGGTTCTTGACCCTCTCTGACACTGAGACAAAATGTCCCTCTGAGAGTCTTCTGAAGGATTTCCACTACAGCTTTCAGTCACCTAAAGGATCTGTTCAGACCCTGTGTTCAGACCCTTTCTGTCACCTGTGTGTGTGTGTGTGTGTGTGTGTGTGTGTGTGTGTGTGTGTGTGTGTGTGTGTGGGTGTTTGAGAGAGAACATCAGTATTTTCACTTACAACTGGGTTTCATATACACTCATCGATTGCACATTAATTATACTTTATTATATTACATTATACTAGATTATTATTATTATTATTATTATTATTATTATTATTATTATTATTATTAGGCTGTGTTATTATAATGTTATATGTTATATATGTTATACTATAAATTTGAGAGTTTTAACAATAAATAAACGCCCCATAAGCTTTAATAATGTGCTGTACTACATTTTGCTATATCACATAATCCTTATAGTTATAACAGATGATCATGTTGTGTATTACATTTATAACTACTAATGGCTGATATGAATAATTATACATTATAATATTCATGAATAATTTAAAAATCACATTATTTAAATGTAATCAAATAAATTCAGATGTAAAACACTTAACTTCGATTTAAGACTCACAAATATGCAAAAATCATTCTAGGGCTCTGGATGTTTTTTATTACATATAAAAAAATAGGAAATATAAATAAAAATAATTAGATTTTTGAGAAATAATAAAATAAGAAATTGAGTAAATTAATGATAATGTGATTGTATATGAGTTCATTGATTATAATTATAAATTAATTATTAATTATAAATAATAAAATAGATAAATGATTGACTTTTTTGTTTACTTATAGACATTATTTATTTATTTACTTGAGATAATTAGTTTTGAATAATTAAAAAAAAACATTATTTTAGGTGGAAAAAAAACATGCACATTTGTTAATTTAAATAAAATAAATAATTTGTATTTTTATTTGTTATTTTTATTTCGCCAATTTAAAAACAGAAAGTTGGATCTTTTGCAGACTTGTGTTTTTCTAACACCATCATGACATCCAGTCGTTTCTATTTTTGCTCGAGTGAAGAATTTCTTCCACTGCTGCCGGGACACAGCAGGAGAATCTTCACACAGGGGGATCTGTTTAACCTCTTTATGGTTATGTTTCTTATTTGCAGTTAAAATCAAAGCGTTAAAGTTCACACAAACGGTTTTAGAACACTATCTTTACATCAATTCGCCTTTTAAATGCGTTAACAGAGGTGTTTAAAAGGCTCGTGGGATTTTTAAGAACATCACCTCCCCCCATTTTTTCGGAGTGAATGGTAGAGTCCGGTAGAGATCGGATGTTCCTCTAAGCAGTTTCATTGCGGCGGGGTTGGAGGGGTAACGGGCAGGAGGGCTGCTTCTGTCTGGATTTATTTTTCGTGTGCGTCTATTTTTACGGATATTTCATACAACAACCAGAATTTCCTGAAGGAGGAAGACTTCTTGTTAGGTTATCCGGTGATAAATCTGGGTTTGAGGTAGTGTAAGAAGGCTGGAAGAGGAGCTTTTGTTTGGTGGCTGAGGTTTTTTTTCTTTTGGGATTGACTGATGGAATGACGGAGTGTGCAGAGGAAGAGCAACGATCTTAAACACACACACACACACACACACACACACACACACACACACACACACACAGAAAATGGAGAACAAAGATCTGGAGCTGAGCTTTGAGGAGAAGCTGACCCTGAATGAGAAAGGTGAGTGTGTATGTATAAGATAAAGAAATAAATTAATGCCCCCCGGAATCGTCACTTCCGTTTGCATTTCATTGTATTCCATGCTTTAAAGTCATGCCATGTCTGAGGTTTCCTCCAGTTCGGGGATAAACTCTGTGCTGATATGGTGGATAAGTAACAGGAGCACATGAGGATTCTGAGACACACCCTGAGTTACTGACTTATTGTGTGATAGAGGTTATTGTGTTTATTTTACAGCTGTGATAAACATGATACTGTTTCTCTCTCTCTCTCTCTCTCTCTCTCTCTCTCTCTATCACTCCCTCTCTCTATCTCTCTCTCTTTCCCACACACACACACACACACACACACACTGGGTTTCACAGCTTTACATTCCCCTATTCATGTACATGTGCTCTAAGTGATAAGATCTACCTTCATCATCTTCTCCATCCTCTTCTTCTTGTATTTTGTTCTCGATAATAATTTACAGTTTGTTTATATCACGGGCCCAACCAATAAGTGGTAGGAGGGCCCTCTTCAACTTCTTTTTCTTTTTTTTTCTTCTCCTCCCCTTTTCATCATCTTCTTGTTCATATACTTTTTCTTCTCTACTTCTTCAGTGTTAGGAAGTCTTTAATTTTTGACTGTCATGTTTGAAGTACTGAGCGGTAGGAACTCTTCTTCTTCTTCAAAGTGGTTAAAAAGATAACAATGTAACAGTAACAACAGAAATCACAGTAACAACAGTTACAACAAAAGTAACAGAAACAGTAACAGCAGAAGCAGCAACAGCAGAAACCAATGTAACAGTAACAACAGTAGCAGTAACAACAAAAGTAACAGAAACAGCAGTAACAGCAGAAACCAATGTAACAGTAACAGCAGAAACAGTAACAGTAGAAACAGTAACAGCAGAAAAAGTAACAGAAGAACCCACAGTAACAGCAAAACCCACAGTAACAACAGTAACAGAAGAACCCACAGTAACAGCAGAACCCACATTTACAGAAGAACCCACAGTAACAGCAGAAACAGTAACAGAAGAACCCACAGTAACAGCAGAACCCACAGTAACAACAGTAACAGAAGAACCCACAGTAACAGCAGAACCCACATTTACAGAAGAACCCACAGTAACAGAAGAACCCACAGTAACAGCACAGTAACAGCAGAACTCACAGTAACAGCAGAAACAGTAACAGTAGAAACGGTAACAGCAGAACTCACAGTAACAACAGAACCCACAGTAACAACAGAACCCACAGTAACAGCAGAAACAGTAACAGCAGAAACAGTAACAGTAGAAACAGTAACAGTAGATCCCACAGTAACAGAAGAAATAGTAACAGCAGAAACAGTAAAAGTAGAAACAGTAACAGCAGAACCCACAGTAACAGTAGAAACAGTAACAGCAGAAACAGTAACAGTAGAAACAGTAACAGCAGAACCCACAGTAACAGTAGAAACAGTAACAGTAGAAACAGTAACAGCAGAACCCACAGTAACAGTAGTAACAGTAACAGTAGAACCCACAGTAACAGCAGAAGCAGAACTCACAGTAACAACAGAACTCACAGTAACAACAGAACCCACAGTAACAGCAGAACCCACAGTAACAGCAGAACCCACAGTAACAGTAGAAACAGTAACAGAAACAGTAACAGCAGAACCCACAGTAACAGTAGAAACAGTAACAGTAGAAACAGTAACAGCAGAACCCACAGTAACAGTAGTAACAGTAACAGTAGAACCCACAGTAACAGCAGAAGCAGAACTCACAGTAACAACAGAACTCACAGTAACAACAGAACCCACAGTAACAGCAGAACCCACAGTAACAGCAGAAACCCACAGTAACAGTAGAAACAGTAACAGTAGAAACAGTAACAGCAGAACCCACAGTAACAGTAGAAACAGTAACAGTAGAAACAGTAACAGCAGAACCCACAGTAACAGTAGTAACAGTAACAGTAGAACCCACAGTAACAGCAGAAGCAGAACTCACAGTAACAACAGAACTCACAGTAACAACAGAACCCACAGTAACAGCAGAACCCACAGTAACAGCAGAAACCCACAGTAACAGTAGAAACAGTAACAGTAGAAACAGTAACAGTAGAAACAGTAACAGTAGAACCCACAGTAACAGCAGAAACAGTAAAAGTAGAAACAGTAACAGCAGAACCCACAGTAACAGTAGAAACAGTAACAGTAGAAACAGTAACAGCAGAAACAGTAACAGTAGAAACACTAACAGCAGAAACAGTAACAGTAGAAACAGTAACAGCAGAACCCACAGTAACAGTAGAAACAGTAACAGTAGAAACAGTAACAGCAGAAACAGTAACAGTAGAAACAGTAACAGCAGAACCCACAGTAACAGTAGAAACAGTAACAGTAGAAACAGTAACAGTAGAAACAGTAACAGTAGAACCCACAGTAACAGCAGAACCCACAGTAACAGTAGAAACAGTAACAGCAGAAACAGTAACAGTAGAAACAGTAACAGCAGAAACAGTAACAGTAGAAACAGTAACAGTAGAAACAGTAAAAGTAGAAACAGTAACAGTAGAAACAGTAACAGTAGAACCCACAGTAACAGCAGAACCCACAGTAACAGTAGAAACAGTAAAAGTAGAAACAGTAACAGTAGAAACAGTAACAGCAGAAACAGTAACAGTAGAAACAGTAAAAGTAGAAACAGTAACAGTAGAAACAGTAACAGTAGAACCCACAGTAACAGTAGAAACAGTAACAGTAGAAACAGTAACAGCAGAAACAGTAAAAGTAGAAACAGTAACAGCAGAACCCACAGTAACAGTAGAAACAGTAACAGTAGAAACAGTAACAGCAGAAACAGTAACAGTAGAAACAGTAACAGTAACAGAAATTCACATGAGCTGTTTATTATCACATAAATAAGTAGAATAGCAGTGGAAAAGTTTAATATGTTCTATATTTTGATAAAATATAAATTTCTGCATAAATGTTGTACTGCTACACATATACTGGTATATTACACATTTGAGAGAGTCTCTGGTACGTGTTTTGGTCCTGATTATAGTATACATGTAGATGAGCTGCTGAGTTTCCCCTGGTGTATATTATTATTATTATTAGCTCACACTGCTGCGTTGTCTGTTATAATGATAATAATAACTGTTATTTCGGAGAAGGACCAGCATACCGAGCACAGGCTGTAATTTAAAACGTGTTGCGGCCGAATCCACGGTCGAGGAAAATCTTTTGGGAAAGAGTCGTGAGAACAGGTTTGTACATTGACGTGGGGACCGAGGTCACAAGTTAGCGGGACGACGTTTTTTGGAGGATGCTGACGTTGCGTAATCTCGGAGGTGCTCTACGTCCTGGCGCTAGAAATCGTGGCCTCGTTCGGACCTTCTTCAGGCAGGATACGCTGCCCGAGGGGAGACGTGAAGAATAGACGTGTCTCTCTTTTTCTCTCTCTCACACACACACACACACACACACACACACACAGAGGACAAAAACACATTCCTTCTTCATGACTCTGCCAGAAGCAGACCTGCTCCCTCACAAAAGGGTCGTATGATCGTGTTACACCATGAGTTTTATTTTATAATTGGTGATATTATTATTACATTATTATTACTATGATATAAGCCTGTCTTACATGCTTATGACCGCTTATAACACCACTACGATATTTGATGCAATGTTTTTGAATCGTCATATTACGCATACAATCACCGTATTGTCATTTTAACGAGTATAACGATAAGAATCCGCACTGATATCTGTACAAAAATTTTTTTTATGTATTGTCTCTAAAAGTATTTGGACACCAGACTTTTCCACCATTATGCACAAACACATGAAGCTCCATGAAGATCTGCTTTGCATTGGTTGGAGTGAAAGATCTTGTGGGATGAATGCGAACGCTGAATTGCACCCCAGGCTTCCTCACCTCACCTACCTGACTTTACTAACACCCTTGTGACCGAATGAATCTCCACAAAAACCTAGCAGAACATCTTCCCAGAAGAGTGAAGCTCATTATAAGAGTAAGCGTGGAACGGGATGTTCATCAAGAGGCAAATACCAACATCTTCAAAATCTTATTGGCCGGGTGTCCACAAACTTTTGGCCATATGGTGTATTTGATCCAAAAAAACAACAAACGTGGATGACGTGTCGCAGTCAGGAACAAGATGAGACTTCATCATAAATATCTCTCTTTTCGTTTGTTTTCACAAATCAACAGATTTCATTAATAAATAAAAGGTGTACTGTAAAGCCGTCCAGCAGAGCGTTTTGGTTTAGTCACTTAAAGCTCCTGGAGGAACGTCGCTCGCCTTTTGTGGCTTCAGAAAAAGAGTTGGTGAATTTCTGCGGAACAGATGTGTTTGATATTCCAGGCTTCTCAGGCATGTGCACTTCCCAAAGGACCGGCGTGATGTTAGCAAAGATAGACTAGCAGGGAATTTCCACACTGTGTGTGTGTGTGTGTGTGTGTGTGTGTGTGTGTGTGTGTGTGTGTGTGTCTGTGTATCTGCACGTGCGTCTGTGTGTGTGTGTGTCTTTGTGTGTCTGTGTGTGTGTGTGTGTGTCTCATCCTGATAATCTCGTACACCTTTAAATACTCTGTCATCAGTGGCTTTGTGTGTTTGTGTTTGTGAGACACGTCCAAGATTGGACTTGTTCAAA